>NW_006408693.1:1029188-1030485 GCF_000296735.1 Chrysochloris asiatica
TCTTTTGATTTTCCATCATTAGCATCTAATGCATCATATCTGTTTTTGAGATTGTCTCTAATTCAGGTGAGTTATAGTCAAGGTCATATTTTGATTCTCATGGACTCATTTTAATTTTCTTCAGCTTCATTCTGAATTTGCAGATGAGCGATTGATGATCTTTTCTACAGTCAGCTCCTAGACTTGTTTTGGCTAATGATATTGAGCTTCCTTCGGTCTCTTCCCACAGATGTTGTCATTGGATTCCTGTGTATTCTGTGGTGAAATTCATGTGTAGTCACCTTTATGTTGTTGAAAAACTGTATTTCCAATGAAAATATCATTGGTCTTACAGAATTCTATCACGTTATCTCCAGCATCATTTCTATAACTAAGGCCACATTTTCCAAAAATCCTTCTTCTTTGTTTCCAGTATTGATCAAACATGCAATGGAGACACAGTAACTATCAATGTATCATCATTGCATGTTTGAACAATTTTAGACTGATGAAGCTGGTAGAATTTTGTCAATGTTTTGTCACTGGTTTTGGATGGTATGTAAATTTGAATAATATTGGCATTACCTGGTCTTCCTTATAGGATTTGGATATTATCCTATCACAGACAGCTTTATACTTCAAGATAGATCTTGAAATGTTCTTTTTTTTTTTCCTGTCAATGAATGGGATGCCATTCCTCTTTGTCTTGTCATTTTAAGCAAATATAGGTCCTGAATGCTTTGCATTGTGATTAAGTTTGATTCAACTTGGAGGAGGCAGCTTTTCCCCAGTCATATTTCAAGTGCCTTTAACCTGAGGTGCTTATTTTCAAGCACTGTAGCAGACAACATTCACCTGCTATTCATAAGGTTCGTATTGGTAACCATTCAGAAGTGGTCTTCTTTTCTTTCTTATCTGTCTTACTCAGGAATCTCCACTGAAACATGTTCACTATGGTGACCCTGTTAGTATTTAAAATATCATTGGCATATATTCCAATATCTCAGAACCATACAAGTCACTACAGTATGACAAACTGACAGATGAATGGCAGTATATGTGCATACACACAACATATTAACTTTGATTCAATCTGTAGTCTCCAATAGGACCTTGTTGTCAACATACTGTCTACTTCACTTATTTGTTACTTTTCTTATCCTTGAAGACATTTTGTTTAGTGCTACTTATCTAAATAGACCAAAAAGTCTTAAATGTTTTAACCTACCATACCAGCTTATTAATTAGTCCTTGTAAACATCCCACCTTAATTTAGAGACTATCTCAATAACAGATGTAATGCATTAGACATTAATGA
>NW_006408693.1:1031411-1035153 GCF_000296735.1 Chrysochloris asiatica
TTGTTGTTGTTATGTGCCGTGGAATTGGTTCTGACTCATAGCGACCCTGTACAGTGTTTCCAAGGCTGTAAATCTTTATAGGAGCAGAAAGCCTCATCTTTCTCCCATGGAACAGCTGGTAGTTTTGAACTGCTGACCATGAGGTTAGCAGCCTAATTCGTTACCACTATGCTACCAGAGCTCCTTTGTAAATCAACTGATCAATAATAATTTTGACTTGTTAAAAAGAGACATTACCTACAAGTCAGATTTTATTGGTTAGTATTATGAGGTTTCTTAAATTTTTTTTTTTTTTTTAATTTGAACTAGATCTTAACATTTTAAAATATTACCAAGAGCATCACAGAATGAAAACGCTCCTCCTACTGACATTACATTTCGATATCCTAACTGTTGTTGTTTTGAAGTGATTCTGATTCATAGCAACCTTGTATAGGGTTTCTGAGAAGCAGCTCTTGAACTTGAATCACTGCCTTTGTAGTTCTAACTGACCTTGAGGTGGGAGTGCTTATCCTATATTGCCATACCAGGATATCAAGCAATATCCTAACTAGACAGCACCGTATTTCTATGGCTTCTACAAGCAATATATTAAGCATACACATAGGATTCCCTATAGCCAAAGAAATTAAAACAAATTACAAAATCTCTAGCTTGAAGACATTTCACATTTTGATGTTATTGTTTTGTTGTTAAGTGCGGTTGAGTCAGTTACGATTCATAGTAAACCTGTATAGGTTTTTTGAGGAACAGCTGGTGAGTTTGAACCACCAACCTTGCAGTTCACACACACATTGTGGTCGAGAGCTTATCCTATGGCCAACATATTATTTGCTGTCAAATCATTTCTGGCTCATAGTGACCCTGTGTACAATAGAACAAAATACTGCCCAGTCTCGTGTCATCCTCACAGTTACTATATTCGAGCCCATTAGTGCTGTGACTGCATCTTGTTAGGGATCTTACTCTTTTTCGTTGACCCTTCACTTAACCAAACATGATGCCCATCTCTAGGGACTGATGCCTCCTGACAAGATGAAAGTTTGAGAGATGAAGTCTTAATCCTTGCTTCTAAGGATATTTCTGGATGTACACCTTCAAGACAAATTTGTTTGCTCTTTTGGCATTCCATGATACTTTAAATATTCTTCTCTGACACCATGATTCAAATGCATTGATCCTTCTACGTTCTTCTTTATTCATTGTCCAAATTTCACATTCATATGAAGCAGTTGAAAATAACATAGCTTGGGTCAAGTACATCTTAATCCTCAAACTGGTATTTTTCTCTTGAAAACTTTAAAGAGGGTGTTAGCAGTAGATTTGCCTAATGTACAATGTCATTTGATTTCTTGAGTGTTGCTTTTCGAATGTTGACAATGGCTCTGAGCAGAATGAAGTTTTTGATAACTTCCATCTTTTCACCATTTTTGATGTTATTTATTGGTCTAGTTGTAAGCATTTTTGTTTTCTTTATACTGAGGTAAAATCTATATTGAAGGCTGTAGTTTTTGATCATCTGTAAATATTTCATATCCTCTTGTCTTCCAGCAAACAAGGCTATATTATCTTCATATAATCTAGCAATCCAACAATATCATAGGTTGACTCTTTCATCAATCCTGAAACCATGTTCTTCTTATAATCCAGAGTCTCAGATTATTTGTTCAGCCTTCAGAAACAATAAGTATGATGAAAAGACACAACTCTGGCACACACCTTTCCTGATTTTCAAACACTCATTTTCCCCTTATTCTGTTCTAATGACTACCTCTAGGTCTATGTACAGTTGCCTCATGAGCACAATCAAGTGTTATAGAACACCTGTACTTTGCTATATTATTCATGGTTTGTTCAAATGTCTTTGCATAGTCAATAAAGCACAAGTAGAGGGTTTTCTGGTATTCTCTGCTTTCAGCCAAGATCCATCTGATGTCAGCAATGATATCACTCATTCCACTTCTTCTAAATATGGCTTGGATTTCTGGAAGCTCCTTGTCAATGTATTGATGCAATCATTTAAAAATGATCTTCAGCAAAAATTTAATTTATGTGATATTAATGATATTCTTTGATGTTTTTCACATTCTATTGGATTATATTTCACATTTTTGGGGGAATGGGCACAGATATAAATCTCATTCAATCTGTTTGCCAGGTAGCTGCATTCCAAATTTCTTAGTATAGATGAGTGATGGATCATAACAAACTATGGAGAGCATAGAATAATGAGTATTACAGGACACTTAATTATACTTATGAGAAACAAGTACATAGATCAAAAGGCAGTAATTAAAACAGGATGAGGGCCTACTGAATGGTTTAAAATTAAGAAATATATGTGCCAGGGTTGCATTATTTTACCATACTTATTCAATGTGTATGTTGAGCAAATAACCTATGAAATTGGTTTATAATAAGAAGAACATGACATAAGGATTGGCTGATGACTCATTAACAATCTGAAGGTAAGCAGATGACACCACCTTGCTTGTTAAAAGTGAAGAGGCCTTGAAACACTTACTGATGAAGATCCAAGACTGGGGTCTTCAGTATATATTGAGTCTCAATGTAAAGAAAACAAAAATCCTCTCAACTGGATTACTAAATAACATCATGTTACATGAAGAGACAGAATTAATCAAAAGACTTCATTTTGCTTGTACACGCAATGAACATTCATGGAAGCAGCAGTAAAAAAAAAAAAAATCAAACAACATATTGCCTTAGGCAAATCTGCTGCAAAAGACCTCATTAAAATGTTAAAGAGCAAAGAATTCTATTCCAGCCCATAGTATTTTGAATTGCCTCATGTGCATATGAAAGTTGGACAAGGAATATGCAAGACCCTAGAAGAATCAATGCATTTGAATTTTGGAAAGAATGTTGAAATTACCATGGACTGCAAGAAGAACAAACAAAGCTGTCTTGGAAGAATTACAATCAGAAATTGGTCCTTAAAAGTGAGCATAGGGAGACTTTTTCTCATGTATTTTGGACATATTATCAGGAGACATTAGTGCCTGGAGAAAGATACCATACATGATAAAGTGGAGGGCTGGTAAAAAAGAGAAAGATCCCCAGCAAGACGGATTGACACAGGGTCAGCAACAATAGACTCAAACATTGTGACAAATGCTTATAATGTGTCACTAAGAGTTAGAAGCAAATCGATGACACCTAACAACAAAAAAATGTGTTTATGACTAAACATCTTTAAGTTTTATGGTTTAAAAAAATAAAAATTGTACATATGTAGATAAATAAAAGACAAGGATCGCTTTTTAATGAATTTGAGTAAATTACCACTTTTTTAGAACATCTAGCTAGGAAAATGATGTGTCTACTGTGAAGTGTTTTCAAGTCATTCCAATTCATAGAGACACTGTATAGGGTTTCTGAAGATTGATTTGCAGGTTTTGAACCACAAACTTTGAGGTTAACAGTGGCATGCTTATCCTACAGTGCCACACCAGTACTCAAGGATCTTGTGGTTGTTGTTATGTGCCGTCGTGTCGGTTCCGACCCATAGCGACCCTGAACAGGGCTTCCGAGGTTGTAAATCTTTATGGGAGCAGAAAGCCTCATCTTTCTCCTGTGGAGCAGCTGGTAGTTTCGAACTGCCTACCTTGAAGTTCACAGCCCAATTCGTAACCACTATGCTACCAGATCAGAGAGCACAGCCTTCAATATGGATTACATCTCAATGTTATAAAAACAAAAATCCTCACCACTGGACCAA
>NW_006408693.1:1035779-1041424 GCF_000296735.1 Chrysochloris asiatica
ACTCGATGGCACCTGACAACAACAGCAACAACGCTACCAGAGCTCCTTAGTACTCAAGGATAATTGTCCTTAAATCCCAGAATTTTCTCTACATTGGTTAAATTAGACTCATATAACACAAATTTTTCCACCACACCACACTCATTTATCAGAGGTCATGTGTCTGTATTTACATATGCTTAAATAGATTCACACATATTTCCTTTTTCCTTTAACTCTGACTTGACCTACTGCAATCTTTTATACCTATACAATAATGAACTTTGTTTCTTTTCCAGATAACACTAAGGAATTCTGAATATTCAAATATAACTGGGGAAGTGTATTTCATATGTACCGAATATCCTTCCATTGTGAATTTCAGATTTATATGTTACCTTCGTATGTTGCAAACCTTCCATATTTAAAGTTATTTTATTGCTTTCAATTTTACCACTATTCATTAGTGACTGCATATTTTGAGTAATAGACTCAATATTGATTGTGCTTGTGGGTTTTAGGGCTGGTCTTAAAAAAATATGAATCAATATCTTCCACTCAATTTTCTCTTTCAGTGTGATTTGGCTATGTGCACTTTAGCAAAAACAGCCAGAGGCTGGCTATAAATCATTCTACCTATCTTCCTACTGACAGTCTGCATCCAGGTTGGTAGATTTCCCCAAGGGAAAGAAAAGCAGGGCAACTCCAGGTCAGGATATGCATTCCAACTGCAAGTGCTTACAGCTGGAATTTGCCTGCCTTTTAAGGATCAGAAGGAAATATCCACAGAGAGCCATTTTAAAGGAAGCAATTCAATTTTAAATGTATCCATCCATTTCTATGTAGAGACTTTAAATTACCATTTAAAGTTAACAGGAATATCTTATAAATGGCATTGTGATTCTCAGCCTTGGAGTGTTTAAAGATCAGATAAAGAATGTTTAAGCAAACTCCCCAAACCAAACCCTCTGCCATCGTCAAGTCAATTCAGTCACACAGATCTCTGTAGGACAAGGTAGAACTGCCCCAGGGCTTTCCAAGGCAGTGGCGCTGCTGCTAACGCGTCAAACTGCAAAGTCAGCTGAACCGCAAAGTCAGTGGTTCAAGCTCATCAGCTGCTCCTTGGAAACACTATATCGGGTCACTATGGGTCGGAATCGACTCGACAGCACTTAACAACAACAACAACAATCTCTACAGAAACAGACTGTCACATTTCTCTTTCACAGAGCAGCTTCTTGTTATTGTTGTGAAGTGCCATCCAGTTGGTTCTGACTCAGTGACCCTGTGTAGGGTTTCTGAGGTGAATTTGACTTACTGATGAATTTGATTTACGGGTGAATTTGACTTACCTATCTTGTGTTCAAAGTGAATTTGAAGGCAAGTGCATTATCCCACAGCGCCACACTAGCTAGTTGGTTCAAATCACTACCTTTTCAGTTAGTAGTTTATAATCTAAACCACTTTAAACAAAGATGCAGTGTATATAACAGGAATTATGTGATCATATGGGTCTCTGGTGAGGTACTGTAGGTTGAAATCCACCAGTCATTTCTTGAAAACCCTATACAGGGTCATTATGAGTCGCTACCTACTCAATAGCACTTACAATCACAGCTATGTGATTATGTACTTAAAAGTCAGCTGTTCAAGCTAAACAGTTGTGCCTCAGAAACCCTATACAGGGTCGCTATGAGTCAGAACCAACTCCACAACAGTTAGCAACAACAACAATAAAGCTCACTTGCTAAAACTATATTTTTAATCAATTCCCTATGAAAACGAGACATAACTATAGCTTAAAAACCCTAACCTATAAATTTTCATTATTAATAAGCATCATGTTAGCCAAATGTGTCATTCTTCAGATGTCATATAAGTTAAAATTTTAATGAGTTTTTAATTTCTCCAAGCATATTCAGATCACTGTGACAATGACTAAATTGTTTCATAGGTGAAATACACTTGAACCATCTTTAATTATTTTCTGGTCAGACTCTTGATGCACATTTTAATAATAATAAGGATAGTTAGTTGTGGAATAGTATTTTTCTTTCTGGAAAAGTTAATGAGGCTAAAAAGATCTTGCAACTTTGATCTTAATATAAACAAGTTCTAAATGTTCTATCTTTAACTATATAAACTATTGTGTAGAGTTTGTTTGTTGTTATTAAGTTGGTTCCAATTCATAACTACCCTATATAGAAATTCCAAGGAATGACTACTAAGTTTAGATCACCAACCTTGTGGTTCAAATCGACCTTGCAGTCCAGTGCTTTATCCACAGCACCACACCAGGACTCCTAGTATTTATTAAGCAATCAGCCTTTGCTAAGGCAGTCCAGGAAATCAACTTCCAGGAAAAGAAGAATGAAAATGCAGTATACTCCTGGTGTGGTGCTGGACTGCAAGGTCAGTTTGAGCTGCAAGTTTAGCAGTTCAAACCCACAAGCCACTCCTCAGAAATCCTATGCAAGGGCTCACAACAACAAGCACATATTCTGAGGAAGTATATGGTAAACTGCGTATGACTGATTTCAATTAAATTCCTGTTCTAAAACTGGCTACAATAAGCTTGCGTAAATTTTTCATTCTGTAAGTATTAGTTTCCTGATTTTGCAAAATAAGGATAAAAACCATTTAAGAGAGTGACTGTACAGAGTAAACATGAAAATGTAAAGCACTTAGTGCAGGGTGTCAGTTAGCGTCCCTGTACAGGGTTTCCAAGCAGTGACTGGTGAGCTTGAACCACTGACCTTGCAGTTCAAACTGACTGTACAGTCCAGCATACTAGCCCACAGTGCCACTAGAACATTAAAATTAAAATGAAGTTGGTCCTTGATTTCTAGTTTAGATAGAATATGTTTTGGTCTCTTATTTAATGAGGGTTTTTGACTGTCAAAAGTTATCATGTGTATGCTTTGTATCAAAATTTCCCAGACTGTTGTCTTTTTCAAAGGCAGATGGTAAATCTGTCAGCAGTAGCACTCAGAACAACAGCAACCCAGATGCTTTTAAGCTCTGTGTGTGAAGCTGCTCCTCCCATGAACAGTACCATTGGGCAATAAGCCAAAGGGAGGTCCCCAAGGCAATTAGCTGCTTCTGAATCCAACTCTGGCTGTCTGGAAAGTGAAATGAATGCAGCTTGCTTGGCTATTCACCATTTAATGCAAAGAGCATGCGTCTTCTGTATAATCAAACCTGTCTTCCATATTTTAACCTTGCTACATTCTAACAGGAAGCCTATATGACCTTTATTATTCTTAGGGGAAAGTTGCACATTATTTTACAGATGTGTCTTTTGTCAGTAAAGCAAACCTATTAGACTTAATGATCATTTATTTGTAATTGTCTTGCACATGCACAATTACCCTTAGTGATTCATAATAAACCTGATATTTATGAGTCCCAAAATGTAATTTGAACACCAGTGATTACAGTAAGCACTGGAGACCTGCTCATAAGTATTGATTAAAGTCATCAGGCACTTGATCAATATGACTGAAATAGCTATAAAAATGAGAAGGGAGATGGAAACAATGTCATCCAATAGACGTAAAGTACTATCTATTCCTATAAAAAAAAATATCCCCTATATTTACTGGATATAATTTGAAAATATATAGACTTGTCAAATGTTTCTATTTCAACTCTCCTTAAAAATGTATTTGTGCCTTTAATATATATCAAGCACTACAATAGGCACTATGGAATTTTTATCAATAAACATAAAAAGAAAAGTGTACATAGTTTTATTATCCTTTTTGTACAGGAGAAGAGATTGACCAAGATCACAAAGCTTCGTGGATTCTAGAAGCAATGTTTAAAATATTGAAGTTTTTAGTTCTAAAGCCATCACCCTTTCAATTATACAATCCAAAGAGATATTTTAATTTTTGAAAGGACAAGCTTCTCATAAATGAAAACAGACAGCAGTTTTGTCTTGTGTAATAAAGAAAACTAACCTTGTGTTGAAGATGTGGGACACAGCCTGAGACAACACTGGTTTTAATTACTGACACTATGAGCTACCCATAATTATTGCTTTCTAATCTTTGAAAAGAGATGATGGTACTTACCATAGAGGGATACAGCAAGGACTAAATATACAATTTAAGGGTAGCGTAGTGGTTACGAATCGGGCTGCGAACCTCAGGGTCAGCAGTTGGAAACTACCAGTTGTTCTGTGGGAGAAAGATGAGACTTTCTGCTCCCATAAAGATTTACAGCCTTGGAAACCCTGTACAGGGTCGCTATGAGTCGGAACCGACTCCACGGCACATAACAACAACAACAACAACAACATGGTATCTGAAATACAGTGATTAAAAAAGTAAAGCTTAGAGAAGTTAAGTAACTCATAGTCACATGAGTCAGTAGCAGAACTGACTTTATTCCCATATCTTCTATATTCCTTCAAGTTAAAGAAGGATATTATCCTTCAAGTTAAGACATAATAGTAGATGTCACCATTGTCTGTCCATTTGTCATACTGTGCTAGCTTGCATGTTACTGTGAGTCTGGAAGTCATGTCAATGATATTTTAAATTATCAGCAGGGTCACACATGGTGGAGAAGTTTAGGCTGAGATTCCAGACTGAGAGAGTTTAAGAAGAAGGAGAGACAGACAATTTCTGAATATTTAGTCACTAAAAACCTTATGAATAACAGTGGAACATAGTCATGTAACACCAGAATATTGAATATTAAAACATGCTAAAGAGGAACAGAATATTTTTAGATACACTGCCAGAAAATGAGCCCCTTAGGATGAAATACAACTGGGGAAGAGCTGCCTCCTTAAAATAGAGTTGGTTGTGATAGTGGTGTGAATGGAGTAAAGTTTTCAGGACCTTCATTTGCAGATTAGGCACAACTCAAAATGAAGAGGAACAGCTGTAAACAACCATTCAGAACATGGAATATATAAAATACGAATCTAGGAAAAATGGAAGTTCTCAAAAATGAAATGGAATTCATAAACATTGATATCCTAAGCATTAGTGAGCTGAAATGGACTGGTATTGGCCATTTTGAATCTGACAACCACAAGGTTTACTATGCTGAGAATTACAAATTGAAGAGGAATGGCATCACATTCATTATCAAATAGAACATTTCAAGATCTATCTTGAAGTACAGTGCCTGTGATAGCATCATAGCCATATACCTACAAAGAAGACCAGTTAATACAACTATTATTCTAATTTATAAACCAATCCCTAAAGCCAGTGAGGATGAAATAGAAGAATTCTTCTAATTTCTTCAGTCTGAAATTGACCAAATATGTGATATTGATAATTACTGGCATTTGGAAAGCAAAGGTTGGAAACAAAGAGAAAGAATCAATAGTTGGAAAATATGGCCTTGGTGACAGAAAAAAATGCTGTGGACCATATGATAGAATTTTGCAAGACCAATGACTTATTCATTGCAGACCTTTTTTAAAATGATATAAAGATAACTATAATCATGGACATCACCAGATGGATACACAGAAATCAAACTGACAACTCTGTGGAAAGAGACAATTGAAAAGTTCAATTGCAGTTCAAAGTAACCTTGCAACGCAGCATACTAACCCACAGTGTCACACCAGGAATACAGTATAAACATTAAATATTCAGTAGCATATACATGACAATATGTTTTTAAATATATAAAAT
>NW_006408693.1:1041856-1053427 GCF_000296735.1 Chrysochloris asiatica
TCATATGGAGTGAAGAAGAGAAGTCTGAAAAGGCATGCAAACATGTAACAGACTCACAGTTAATTTTTTTTTTTATTTATGTTTTTCCATTTATATTTTTTCTATAATAAAGACATGCTACTTGGAATCCTGGTATGGCACTGTGGGTTAATGAGCTGGATTGCAAAGTCACTTCAAGCTACAAGGTCGGTGGTTCAAGCTCACCAGCTGCTCCTCAGAAACCCTATACAGGGTTGTTATGGGTAGGAACTGATTTGACAGCACTTAATAATAAAAACAACAAGATAATAATGTATCATAAAGTTTGAGAAATGTTTTAGTATCTTTATAATAAGAGATGACCAAAAGACAATAACAAAAATGAAAACTTACAATGTATGCAAATTAGACATTTCAGAGTATTTCGGTGTTCAAGATAAAATGAGCAGGGTATAATGAAAAGGCATATTTAGAAACATGAAATAGAAACTCAAAACGTAATTCACTGAAGACCAACTTCTATGTACAACAATCTAAATTGTTGTTGTTTGTAAGTGTCACTTGGTCATTTCTCACCCATTTTTGCTGTTGTTAAGTACCATGGAGTCGGCTGCGACTCATAGCTACACTGCACAGGGTTTCTGAGGCTGTAAATCTTTACGAGAGCAGAACACTTCATCTTTCTCCCGCAGAACCGCTGGTAGTTTTGAACTGCTGATCTTGTGGTTCACAGTCCACTGCTGATCCACAGTGACACACCAGAAGTCCATTTAATGCTGTAGTTTTTGTTTAAAATACTGGTTCCCTGGATTTATTCTAAGAGACTTTGATTTGGTAAGTTTAAGATGGATTCAAAACTGCATTTTCTTAAGCTCCCAGGTCAATCCTAATAGAAGGGCCTTTGGGCCTCTTATTTAAACTTTGCTCTATAATTATTTATGGCTGATAAGTAATTATAATGTTATAATCATGTACCTGTACATAAATAAATTGGTGTTCAACAGAAAACACAGGTACATTTTTTAAAGACTTAGAAAAGAATAGTTTACAATAACAAATTCTTGCTATATAGATAGGTGAACTTGTAAAGTCAGAAAATTAGGCAATAGATACAAGACAGTCTAGTACATCAAACAATTTTTTAAAAGGAGCTATTTGTCTTTTTAATGTTGTTGTTCAGTGTTTTCTGCTTCATGGTGGTCCCAAGTGTTTGAGAGTACAGGTGTACCCCACACAGTTGTCATGGTTGTGACCAGTTGGGAAGCAAGCCATCGGGCTCATCTTCTGAAGTTACAAGCCTCTTAGTAACCAAGTGCTTAACCATTTGTACCACCCAGAGACTCCAAAAGAGTTATTGTGGTTGTTATGTGCCGTGGAGTCGGTTCCGACTCATAGCGACCCTGTGCATGGTTTCTGAGGCTGTAAATCTTTATGGGAGCAGAAAGCCTCATCTTTCTCTAGTGGAACAGCTGGAAGTTTCGAACTGCTGACCTTGAGTTTCCCAGTCTGTGTCGTAACCACTACGCTATCAGATAAAATTGAGAAAAAGGTATGTTTTTTTATTTTTTGAGGTGGTAGCATTTCAGTTAAAATTCAGTACCAGAATTTTTTTTTTTCAAGTGCAGTAATAGAGACAAATAAAGGAACAGTCAAAGACAGAGTTCCAGGAGGTAGTCCTAAAGGAGCCAGCAGACCCTCTTATTTAAGAGAATATCGTGCTTAATTACCAGCATATCAGATGATAGATTACACTCACAACTTGGCTAGAGACTGGGAAACACTTATTCATAGACACAGGTAAGGATGTATATTTACATATGCATTACTGTTTCAGTATAGGTAGATAACTGTTCAATTACATTTTTTTCACTTTGGTAATAAAGTAATCTTGTTTCCTAAGTTCAATTTGCATGCTAAGTGGTGTTTTGTGCAAATCAGACCCCGTTCCCAAAATTACTGTTCCTCTCTGCTGCACCACCAGCATGCAAACTCAGAGGAATGGAAAATGCATAACAGTATCTTAGAAATTCAGGCATACAAGAGTTCCCTCACATGTCAGCCATAGCAGTATGCCACAGGTGGAAATAAGGTCATTCACGGCACCATTATATGTGGGAAAATAACTTAATGCTTCTCTGATTCAACCAGCATTCATCTTGTCTTCCAAGCCATTGCTGAGCTCTTTTAAGTCCTTAGAACACACAGAAAGTATTGAGATATACTATCTCCTTTATTAAATTGAAAGATTGAGATCATTCAAAATTCTACTCATAAATGTCTGCCCACTAGAGAAGCTATTTAAGTGATATATAACTTAAATGGGCCTAAACACCATCAGATATGAGCTTGAGGCCTAGAGCTATCTAATGCAAGAAGAGAAATTCCCCCCTTTCAGCAGGTGAGGTAATAAACATAAAATCTTATATTTTCAATTATGACACTTGAGCTCTTGATTGAACCCCCTCTATTGCTGCCTAGGAGGCATGCCAACCTTGCCCGTAGTATATATCAATCAATTACATTACATTTTCATGAAGCCACTTTTTTCCCCATCGTTCTCAGAGTATCTGAGAGAGACAGTCACAATTAAAGCTCAAAGATTCAAAGTGCAAACCAAAACAACCATGTAGAGTGAAAATTGTTATTTAAAAGATAAAATAAAATGGGCACAATGAAGAGAGGGTATAAATTATAAAATATAAGTTGCACAAGACCTAACAATTTAAATAAGTATTTATAACTAAAATATAAGCATAGCTTGGCTAAAAGGTACACATAAGAGTGTCAGCTCTAGAAATTTATCTCAAATGAGAAAAAATAACTGCTTTTAAATATTGCAAGACTGCTTTTGCCTGTTGTTTTTAATTATCATTAAGTCAGTTCTATCTCCTAGCAACCCTACAGAGAGAGTTTCTGAGGAGCGGCTGCTGGGTTTGAACCTGCAATCTTTTGATTACCAGTTTAGTGCTTATCCAACAGTGCCACACCAGGACAGGACTCCTGCCTTGTTGTTCTGAAGTGCTGTCGAATAAGTTCCTACTCATAACAACCATGAGAAGTTTCTGAGGAGTAGCTGGTAGGTTTGCACTGCCAACCTTGAAGCTCAAACTGACCTTGCAGAACATGCATTATTATCCTTCAGCGCCACACCAGGACTCTGGATTCCTGCCTAAACATCTATAAATGTTAAGCATATTCATGTTATTGATTTAAAAAAATGAAGTTTGGAAAGGAAAAATATTAATGAAATAAAAAGTCCATTCCTCATTATCTATTTAAGTTATGTGAGGGCTTGTAATGCAAGATTTCCTGGTGATGCTGTAAAGCATGTCCTTGACTGCTAAGCACAAGGTCAGATGTTCAGACACACTAGATGTGGGGGAAAGGCTGCTCCTGTAAAGACCAGAAACCCTCCCTATACAGGGTTGCTATGAGCTGCCATTGACTTAGTGGGTTTGGTTTTTGCTTTTTGAATGCATTAGGAAAGTCTCCTATGACTCAGGTTTCTATCTTTGGTGGCACCTTTACGTGTAGTTAAAACATGGTGCTTTTCTTGTAAGAAATAACAAGCGTGTTAATCAGCAACTCCCCATTTCTAAGTTTCTATGAGAATTCTGGTGGGGCTGTAGGGTAAGCACTGGACTGCTAACCACAAGGTTGGCAGTTCAAGTTCATCAGGCGCTCCAAGGAAAAAGATGACACGTTCTATTCTTGCAAATATTTTAGTCTCAGGAATCCTACTAAGGGTCACTGTGAGTTGGAACTGATTCAATGACACTTTATAGAAACAGAAAAATGGAGAAAAGAATGTGAAAATTATAAATGTACTTCACGCGTTATGTGAAAAATAAACAATTCTGACCAGAAAACCCACCATTCATTCACCAAGTTGTTGTAGGTTGCATGTTGCTGCGATGCTAGAAGCTATGACACTGGGCTTTCAAATACCAGCAGGGTACCCGTGGTGGACAGGTTTCAACAGACCCACTCAAATACCAGCAGGGTACCCGTGGTGGACAGGTTTCAACAGACCCACTCAAATACCAGCAGGATACCCGTGGTGGACACGTTTCTTCTAGACCCCCTCAGAAAAAGGACCTGAAGATCTGTTTCTGAAAAAACTGGCCAGTGAAGCTTTACGAATTACAGTAGAATCGTGACCAAAATAGTGCTGAAAGACGAGCACTGCAGGTTGAAAGGCCTGAAAATACACAATGGTTGCAACACTGGACTCAAGCATATCAATCGTGAGGATGACATAGAACTGGACAGGGTTTCTTCTGGTTGTACATAGAGTTGTTTCAAGTTGGAACTGACTCAATAACACCTAACAACAACATGATAAAAAATAAATATGAATACGGAAGACTTAATGGTGAAGTGTTGTGACAATGATATGCACAAGTTTGTTCAACATCAAGCTGTAAACATGACTGTTTTTATGTATTCTGTGCTTCAATAAACCATTGCCTTAGCTCAAAACTCAGTTTATAATGAAATGATCTATATACAAGTATAATTATGAAAGACAAAAACATCTCATTTGCAAACCATAATGCTTAACATTACCAGTCTGTACTGCCAGAAAATAAAAATTCCCAAGAGACCTAAAGTATGTTCATCGTGTAAGTTGGAGGATATGGACATATGGCAATCAAATTCCTGATCAAAATGTTTGGAGGCACTTTCATGCCAAAACTACTCTTTTGAGCATCATCTATTTAGATACTCATATGCCTCCAAAGCATGTTGGCCAAAGAAACATATTTCCATTTATGTCCTGCCAAGTCCTACTCATTAGCTAAAGATTCTCATTTTGCAACTTTTGTAAAAAGGACTTTGGCTTAACAGCACCATGCTTCAAAGTTAAGATTTTTATGATTTGGCTTGTTTGTTTTTAACTTGCAATGTTATTTAAGTACAGCAGCTTAATTTTTAAACATTAACTTTGTTCATCTCCTTTTCTAAATGTTTGATCACAGATGCTAATAAATTTTAAAAGATATTCATTGGGAATATTCTCTGGCATTTCTCACCCTCTACTCCTAGACAATGAAATAATTTTAAAAATCAGGAAGAAAGGAACAATGCAATGACATAAACAAAGAGAATTGAGTATTATAACTATAGGTAAACAATAATAAAACAAATGATAATGAAAACAAATTTAATTCCTTCAGTTTTTCCTTTAACCTAGGACGTTATATACTTGTAAGCAATTTGGACTGCTTTTCTCATCATACATATACATACACATGTACACACATGAAGGAGTTTGAAAAAGTTTATGGAACAAAACTCAAAATTACTTAAACAAACAAACAACAACAACAAAAAAATGAGCTTACTGGTCAAAAACAGACTAAAGCAACCTGAAACTATGGTCCTTGACCACCCTTCAGGTCTGAAAAGGAACTTACCTTTGTGGTCCAATTTTCAGTCAAGAAGTAAATAGGCATATAGTGGGGACAACAAAACTAGTAAGGTGTGCTTGCCATGAGACAGTTAATCATTCAAGATCAATCAACAGTCAATCAAAAGAGCAACATTTGACTAAGGACAAAGTTGAGACGGGATGGAAAGGTGGGTGCAATGCAAATAGGAACCAGAGGGAGGAAGTGGAATAGATATATGTAGGTAATTGCAATCAATGATACCAACAAAATGTATGCTTTGTTTAATGTAAAACTGACGCTTTTGTGTGTAAACATTCACTCAATCTACAATAAAAAGTTTTTTAAAATTCATGGAAAAAGTGGAATAAAAAATAAAGGAATTTTTTCACAGGTTTTTTGATGTCCCATATGTATATGTGAAGCAAACATGTATATATTGCAAAAGGTGTCCTGGTGTAGTGTTGTAGGAAAAACTACTGGATCATAAGGTTGGTTTGAATCATAAGGTCGGTGGTTCAAACTCACCAGCTGCTCCTTGGAAACTCTATACAGGGTCATCATGAGTGAGAACCAACTCGATGGCACTTATCAACAATAACATATTGCAGAAAAACATTTAAAAAGGCACCAGTCATCCCATTCATGGAGTCCTATGTGGTGCTGTAGGATAAGCACTAGACTTTAAGACTGGTTTGAACAACAAGGTCGGTGGTTTGAATATAACAGCCACTCCTAGGTCGCTATGCGTCAGAAGCGACTCAACAATACTTAACAATAGCATCCATTCCACTGCACTCTATTCAACAAGTGTTCAATAACTCATTGCAATGGCCACACAGAACTCAGACTCAATACCCAAGTTATGGAAGTTATTATGGAAGTAGTTGTAGTTAACTGTCATTGAGTCAGTTCTGACTCATTACAACTCTGTGAAGAGTTTCTGAAAAGTGGCTGGTGGGTTTGGAATACCAACTTTATGTTTATTTTACAGCACCACAACAGAACTCTACTAGGGAAATTATCAGGTTACAATTCAGAGTCCGATATGCTCAGGGCACAATCAGGATAGCCTCTTTCCAGGTATGCCTGCATGTATGTCTCTTTCTGGGCCCTTCCACCATGGCCTGGCCTTTTATCTATTCTAGCAATGTTATGAAACTCTTTTAGAACTGCTGATAAATGCCCACAGGACGTACCATGCCACAATAAGCTTCGGTCTAAAGACACTCAAAACTAGCTCTATGGGTCAGCAAACCTAGTTTCCCAACTAAATGCACCCCATTGAGGCACCCCATTCTGCAAACAAGCCAAATTCACTCAACTCTACTTGCCTATGGGCAGTGAAACCCACCACTCTGTCTCGTGCTTTGGCTCTTGGTTCTATTGCTGCCACCCCTCTGCCACTTCTCTGGTGTCACAGCATTCTGTCCCTGAATTGATGAGATTCAATGCACAGGGATCTCAGTGTCCAAAAGACACATTCCACCCTTGGCTCCTCCTTGGAAATGACACTCTCTGCTCCTAATTCAGAGATGACTAATTTTATTACCCATGTTAGAGTTCCAAGTTTTCAAAATTAACCTTGTTAACAATCACTCACAACTGAATCATATAATCCATTAGCATCTTCCCCAATTTTCTCTTACCCAGACCCATTAGGAAAAAGTCATTTGGTGGGAATTTATAGACCCTATACAGGATTGCTATGAGTTGGAACCAACTTTAGGGCACTTAACAACAACATAGCTAGAAGAGACCTCAAATAATTCACTGCACCACATATATAGATTTGTTGTTGTTTTTTTATAGATATATGTGTGTGTGTGTTTAAAAATGAATACAAAACTAAACATTGTTAGAGAAAAGACACCATACTTGTTATCTGTGTCACAACTTGAAACCGACAGAGAAAGTTAAAACTACCTTATAGTTTCAGTAAGTCTTAGACTGGGCATGAGGTACTTGGGTGTTCCTTTCAAGGTCTCAAAAAGTTGGAGTGAAGTACTTGTCTTTCTCACTGGTTATTGGCAGAAATTAATTCCTTGTATTTACAGGACTGAAGTCTCTGTTTTACTAATCTTAGTCCAGCAGCTGGTCATCCATTATTCCTTCCACATGGACCAGTTCACAATATGACAAAGGCCAGCAGGAGAATCTCACTTCAAGTCTTCCTGACAGATTTTAAGGGCTTACTTGATTATAGCAAACCAACTCAAGATAATCATATTTTGATTAGCTCAAAGTCAACTGATGGGTCCATTATATCTGAAAATGCCTTCTGCCATATGAAATCCTATAACATTTATAAGTTCCACACACTCAAGAAGTGGAAATTACATGGAGTATATACACTAGTGGACAGAAAACAGAGATTTCTTAGATTTCTACATTTCAGAGATGCCAAAAACTAAAAATAATAAAATGATTCCTCCAGAATGTATACATAAAGGGGAATCAGGCCTTAGTGACAGATCAGGGAGAAGTACAATGAGGATCTCTGTCAGCAATAACACAGAATACCAGATGAAACGGTTTCAAGGAATGGTCCCAGAACTCTGAACTAAATACAATGGAATATATAGAAAGTTTGAAGGTTTAGAGCCAGCGGAAGCAAGAAATCTAGTGCTTTCTGATCAGTCAGCCTCAGAGGCTCCTGGAGTGGCCATCTTGGGCAAGAAAGAGCAGGGGAAGGATCAGAGTAACTGGAAACACCTGACGCTTGACTAATCCTCGGAAATAAAGGTGTGGACATTTTTTTTCCCCTCTGTTCATTGCTCTCTCACTTTCTGTACATCTCGATTCTGGTGACTAGAGGGCGTGCTTGAGTGAGTGGACACCCCACTCCCTGGAGGGTTCTAGTATGCATGAACACAGATCTTCTCAGCAAAATTTAAAGAAAAAGGCCCCCACTTAAAATGAAACAGCAGTGAAAAATAGCCACAGCAGGCCCTCAACTATTTATCACTAGGAAAAAGGTATGAACAGGGGTTGTGGAGTGGACTAAAAATGAAACAGGCTGAAAATTAAATCCTAAGTCATGTCATAACAACCAACAGTGGCATCTTGAAGCTTCTCAGGTGGCCTTGAAGGTAAAGAAGCTGAGAGAGGGACATTAAAGTCATACTCATATTTAGCTACAGATTTTTTTTCATCACTTCTCTCTTTTATGTGATTATAGACTACAATATCTAATCTGACTTTTTTGCTGTTGCTATTTTCTTTTTGGTCACCTCTTTACCTTTAGGGGACTCTTTATTTCCCTACATTACCGAAGAAGTGACAGCAATTGTGGTCATATAGTCAAGCTACAATCACACCCTATAAAATCCCACCATCCAGGCAAGAACCAATATCAGCTGCCATACACCAGATAGGTAGCCAACACCTGTGACAGTTACTCTGAGTTGAGTAAGAAGAAGAGTGAAAAGGAAAACCCATCTCCTGATCACATCCATCTGGAGGCAACAAGAAAGCATAATAAAACATTAACATGCATTCATCTAACTATTAAGGTCACCGCTAACTACTAAAGATGTCCAAGAAAGAGATGACCATCTCTGCACATGTACAGAAACAAGATAAAGTAACTGAGACAAATGAGCTGGAAGTAGACCTAGACTTCATATTGGAAGGAGGGCAGGCTTTGGAAATGCCTGAGATGGAATTTAAAAAAATGATAATGAAATGTATCAAAACACTTTACAGAGGGTTTGAGAAAAATAAGTAATAAGTCAGGAAAGTACTAAAAGAACAATCAAATAAGATAGATGCAGCATTAGAAACAATTCAAAACCTACAAAAAGAGGTCCAAACTATTAATGACAGTATATCAGAAATGGAAAAAACACTGAAAAGGCAAAGGAGTAGAGCTGAAGAGATGGATGCTAGAACCAGTGAGTTGGGAAACAAGTCTCTCAAAACTGCTAAGATAGAAAAGCAAGCAGAAAAAAGGATTAAAAAAAAAATCTGAAGACAGTCTAAGATTCATGTTGGACAACATGAAGAATAATAATTAAGAATTATTGGCATTCCAGAACAGGAAGAATCACAGAAGTCCACAGAGGAGATAGTTGAAGAGCTGCTGGAAGAAAATTTCCCTAGCATCCTAAAATGAGAAAGGATAAACATTCAAGAAGCTCAACGAACTCCAGGAAGGACAGGCTCCAAAGAAAATCACCAAGACATATATAATCAAGCTCTCCAAAATTAAAAAAAAAAAAAAAAGGAGATAATTCTGACAAAAACTGGGGAAAAGGGAATTGTTAGATACAAAGGCAAGCAAATCAGACTAAGCTAAGATCTCTCAGCAGAAACCATGCAGGCAAGAAGGCAATGGGGACACATATATAAAACTCTGAAAGAGAAAAACTGCACCAAGAATCCTCTACTCATCAAACCTGTCAATCAAATATGATGGTGTAATCAAAACATTCCAGGATAAACAGAAACTAAAGGATTTTGACAAAGCCAACTCTGCACTAAAAAAAAAATCCTAAAAAGGGAGCTCTGTGGACTGAGAACCAACAAGAACAGACAACAACCAGAGATTGACATACATGGCAGCACCATCTGGAAGTCAATTAACAAATGAAAGAGTTGAGAACAGAACAGAACTAGAAGAACAAATTCAGAGAATCTAAGAGGTCATTCTATGGTCAAAATAATTACAATGTGAAAAAAGGTAAACACCTAGGAACAGAGATCCAAATGCTGAGAAGGTCAGTTAGATTAAAGGATAAAATAGACTGTTTAAAGGGAAGAAAAACTTAATAGAATGTAAAGTAACCACAAAGGAAATTAATACCTCACAACATACCAAGAAAATGAAAATCCAAGAAGAACATGGAAATATTAAAACTGTGAAGAAATTGACAAGAAAGAACACCAAAAGCATGTAGTCAGCACAGGAAGATATGCAGAACAAAAAAACCAGCAGCACCACACAAAAAAAACGAATATAATGGCAGCAATTAATACATTATTATTGTTGTTGTTAGGTGCCATTGGGTCGGTACTGACTCTTAGTGACCCTATGCACAACAGAAAGAAACACTGCCCGATCCTGGGCCAACCTCACAATTGTTGCCCCGCTTGAGCCCATTAATGCTGCCACTTTGCCAATCCATCTCGCTGGGGGTCTTCCTCTTTTTCTCTGACTCTCCTGTATGCTGAGCAAATAATCTGAGAAGCTGGGTTCTATGAAGAAAAATGTGGCATCAAGATTGGAGGAAGATTCATTAACACCTTGTGTTATACAGATGATGCAACGTTGCTTGCTAAAAGTGAAGAAGACTTAAGATATTTACTGATGAAGATCAAAGACCACAGCCTTGGATATGGATTGCATGTCAAAGTAAAGAAAACAAAAATCCTCACCACTAGACCAATAAACAACAATCTTATCAATGGAGAAATGATTGAAGTTGTCAAAGACTTCATTCTTCTTGGATCAACTATCAACACTCACAGAAGCAGCAGTCAAGAAATCAAACGACATATTACATTAGGCGAATCTGTTGCACAAGACCCTTTAAAAGTGTTGAAGAGCAAAGATGTCAGCTTGAGGACTAAGGTGCACCTGACCCAAGCCATAGTATGTTCAATAACCTCATATGCATGCGAAAGTTGGACAGTGAATAAGGAAGACAGTAGAAGAATTAATGCATTTGAGTTACGGTGTTAGAGGAGAATATTGAAAGTGCCATGGGTTGCCAAAAGAACCAACAGATCTATGTTGGAAGAAGTGCAGCCAGAGTACTCCCTGGAAGCCAGAATGGCCAAACTTCATCTCTCATACTTCAATAATTACACTGGATGTAAGCAGATTAAATGCACCAGTTAAGAGATGGAATGTGGCAGAATGGATAAGAAAACAAGATCCTTTAATATGTTGTCTGCAAGAGATGCATCATACACACAAAGACAAAAACAGATAAAAGTCAAAGGATGGAAAAAAATATACCAAGCTAATTGCAATGAAAAACGAACAGTAGTAGCAACACTAATCTCTGAAAAAATAAACTTTAAGGCAAAAACCAGCATAGTAGACAAAGATGGACATTATCTCATGATTAAAGGCACAGCTGACAAGATGAAATGTTGTTGTTGTTGTTAAGTGCCATCGAGTCGGGTCCGACCCATAGCGACCCTGTACAGGGTTTCCAAGGGTGTAAATCCTTACGGGAGTAGAAAGCCT
>NW_006408693.1:1054670-1056041 GCF_000296735.1 Chrysochloris asiatica
TCATGAAAATAAACCAGTCTGTCTGTTCTCAAGTGATTTTTATCTAGTGTGAATACAGAATCTGGAACATAAAGTAAAACTCCATAAATGATTTAAGAAACAGAATATTTAAGTTATAGTTTACATTTATTCAATCTATATGCTGAGCAAAAAAAAGATGTATCATACATGAAAAAGAATTTGCCATCAGGATTGGAGGAAAACTCATTAACCAACGATACGCAGATGATACAATCTTGCTAACTGAAAGCGAAGAGGACTTATAATACTTACTGATGAAGACCAAAGACTTTGGTATGGGTTGCACAAAAATGTAAAGAAAACATAAATCTTCACAACTAGACCAATAAATAACATCATTATAAATTGATCTTTATCATTTCATAAGGAATGAAGTTGTGAAAGACTTCATTTTTCTTGGATCTACCATCACTCATAGAATCAACTTTTAAGAAATCAAATGACATATTGTGTTAAACAAATCTGTTACAAAAGACCTCTTTAAAGTGTTGAAGAGCAAAGATGTCAGTTTACAGACTAAGGTGTGCCTAACCCAAGCCATCGTATTTTTCAATAGCCTCATATGCAAGTGAAATTTGGACAATGAATAAGTAAGACTGTGGAAGAATTGATGAATGGGAGTTATGGCATTCGAAAATAATTTTAAAGGTACTATGGACTACCCGAAAACAAACAAACCTGTGTTGGAAGAAGTACAACCAGAATGCTCCTTAGAAGCCAAGATGATCAGATTTCATCTCTCATACTTCGGACATATTTTCAGGAGGTACCTGTCCCTGGAGAAGCACATCATGCTGGGTAAAGTGGAAGGTCAGCAAAACAGAGGAAATCCCCCAATTAACTGGATTGGCACAGTAGTAGCAGCAATGGGTTCAAACATAGCAGCAATTGAGAGGATAGTGAAGGACTGTGTGGTGTTTCATTGCTTTACAAAGGGTTGCTCTGGGTCAGAAATGACTCAATGGCACCTAACATAACAAATATAGAGGCAGCAAGTAACATGCCATGAGAAAGTTCATTTCATAAAACTAAACATAGAAATACACTTTAGATAATGGGATTAACTTATATTCATGTTATAAATTAAAGCAAAGAAAGAAAGAATGCTAGAGATAGGGTGTGTACTTTAGGACCCCAGATTCCAAGTCCTTAAGGAAAACTTTTAAAATACATTTTTATTCTTATTTCTTACGTGTAAAGAAATATTTCCTAATGCTTCTCCTAATTGTCTTTGATGAGTAATATTTATAAAGTGACAAGTCTTAGGAAATCTAGTAGGATACCTAAATTATGTATAATCTTAGTACTAACAGCTCTGGTAGCATAGTGGTTACAAATCAGGCTGCGAAC
>NW_006408693.1:1057226-1064007 GCF_000296735.1 Chrysochloris asiatica
TTGGTCAATGAATAAGGAAGACTGTAGAAGAATTGGTGCACTTGAGTTACACTGTTATATAAGAATATTAAAAGTCCTATGGACTACCAGAAGAACAAATATCTGTGTTGAAATAACTATAGCCAGAATACACTTTAGAAGGCAGGATGGTGAGACTTCTTCTCTCATACTTCGGATTTGTTATCAGGAAGGACCAGTCTCTGTAGAAGGACATCAAGTTTGGTAAAGTGGAGGGTCATCTAAAAAGAGGAAGATCCCCAATGAGAGGATTGGCACAGTGGCAGCAGCCACGACTTTAACACAACGACATCGTAAGGATGATGCAGGACCAGGCAGTGCTTCCTTCTGTTGTGAATCGTTCACTATGAGTCAGAACCAACTTGAGGGCACCTAGCAGCAGAACTTGCTAAACTCTGAAGCTTAGTTTGAAAATGATTAGAAATATCATGCACCAGAAAACATCCTCTGTTTTTGTTGCCAATTGAGATAAATAATTCTGTATTTCTTCTATGTTTAATTTGCAATTAACAAAATGCATCTCCTGACATGTTCATTTGGACTCAAGGAATAAAGGTACATTAAGCAAATTTAAATGTTTGAGAAGCATGAGTTTTAATTAACCTTAACACTATCGTGAGTCCCATTGCTGCCATCTGGGATCCAGTTTTTAAAATGCTTCTTCATATAGATAATATATGGAAGTCCTGGTGTGGCACTGTGGGCTAAAGCATCAGACTGCAAACTTGTTTAAACTGCAAGGTCAGTGGTTCAAGCTCACCAGCTGCTCCTTGGAAACCCTTTACAGGTTGGCTATGGGATGGTATCAACTTAATAACAACAACATAGATGATATACTGGTACTTAGGTTCAAGAACAATTAGCCTCAGAATAATTGTTCTTTTAGCTAAGTTTCCAGACAACCACAGTATCTGAATGTATAAGTTTTTCTTGCCATTGAATGACCCAAATGACATGTTTTATTACTTGTTTCATAAAATTGAACTTGGAAATATAGCAAGGATTGTTCTACAGCATGTAAAAAAACAGCCTAATGGAAATGAATTGTAATTATTAAGGTTTGAAAATTGGCATATAATTTAATTCCAAAGTTTTAATATAATTACCATTATCCAGAAAGAGTTACAGAATTCAGTGAACTAAAGGCAAAATGATGCAGGCACTATCAATAAATTTAGGGCAAAAATATAACTTCAAACAGGGATTATAAAAAATAGTGGCCTGAACAGATTTTAAAAATATAAAAGATGCAAGTTTCAGAATTATATATGCAGATCAATAGGATCAATGATGTGGTAAATGCCATATAGCCCTTGTGATTGAACTCTCTAAATATGAGAAATAAAATAATGTTTGTAAAACGTCTGGAATATTTTAACAAAACATGCTATTTGAGAACCAAAATTGGGATCTGACTCAGTCAATGTTCTTTTGGATTTTGCTGCATGTTTACAGCCCTTAAAATTAAAACAACTATTACATGACTATTCTAGAATATGGGAATCAAATCATAAGCATAAACTTTGACATGCTATTCATCTTGAGACCAGGAATGTAATATAATAGGAATGTGGCTAGATCTAAGTTACATGGGGGGTGTAAGCACAGAGTCCATAAAATATTGCAGATTCTATCTGAAATCTTAAATTCAAATTTCTGTTAATCCAAACTTTCTAAGATAAAATTTTCTCCACCATAAATAATATAGTATATATATATATATATATATATATAATCAATATTATAACTGTGGAAATGAAAATGGTAATGATTACCACAGCTATGTATGGCAGTATATGACAGATATAGTACTGGCACATACAATTTTTCCTCTGACATCAGATCTCTATGATTTAGAATTAGTATTATTCTCAAACCCTTATATATTCAACCAATCATAGGTGGAATCCTAATATATGCCTGACTCCCTGGTAGTAAGTAAACATATAGCAGCAAATACAAAAACAAAATCACTATAGAATGGGAGAAAAAGAAGCTCTATAATATGAAGAATGTATTATAATACATTATTTGAAATAAATTATAGTGTGCCAATAGAGATATTTCAGTTTTTTAAGCTTGCTTTAATTCTTTACAGAATGATATTCGATTTCCTCCTCATCAAAAGGCTTGGTTTTTTATTCCTTCAGGTTTCATATTACGTGCCACTTTGGGGAGCTTTTTCTGACAAACAAAAATAGTTTTCTTGGGTTATGGTTTTTAGTTACAGTTTGTACTTTTTCTTCAAAGGCCATATTAGAGAGCTAACATTTGATCCAAAATAGATTGACAATGGGTTTAGTCAGAGAATAAAGATGGTTCTCAATGTCCAAATAAACAAACAAAATTCCAGAGAATAAAATAACATACTAAAAGCTAATAAATAGCAAAGTTGAGATTTAATTCTGGTATATGCACTAAAAACTATTGTTTTCTAGTATGCACACTGTTTCAATAAACACCTTATAACAGTGCTCCTTAACTAGGCTTGATTTTGTCCTTCAGAAGACATTTGATCATATCTGGAAACACTTCTGATTGTTACAGTGAAACAAGGGAATGTTATTTCTGTCACTGATTGAGTGGATGCTGCTAAACATCCAACAATTTTCAGGGCAAATCCTCATAACAACAACAAAAAATGATCTATTCTAAACTGTCAATAGCACTACAGTTGAGAAACATACAATTAAAAATATATCATTTTTTTTACCTACAAATTATATAAAAGTAACATTAAAGTTCTTTCTATTACATTCCAAGGAGTATATCTGTCAATATCACTCAAAGTGAATTAGCATCACCAAAATAAATTGCAAAGGTAAACAGAATTCTCTGAAATTGAGTTTATGTTTTCAGTGGACAAATATATTATATCTACTATGTGTCAAAACCTGTGAAAGATATGCATGCATTTTGTAGTATTTTTTCCATGTTTTTTTCTGACATCCTGTGAGATATAACATTTTTTCATATATGAGATTTTTATCAGAAGACATATGCTAATTCTAAAATCAATTTCTAA
Organism: Chrysochloris asiatica; assembly: GCF_000296735.1. Taxonomy (NCBI): domain Eukaryota; kingdom Metazoa; phylum Chordata; class Mammalia; order Afrosoricida; family Chrysochloridae; genus Chrysochloris; species Chrysochloris asiatica. The sequence continues at coordinate 1,060,270 of NW_006408693.1, forward strand.
TTTTTTCAGACACAACTTTAAAATGTCAGCCTCCATAACCATGAAAGTATATAGTGAAAACTTTATTTTACAGTCAATCTCCATTATAGATTATCATATGCAAATCGCATACATTTCAAGGCTATGAAGTAGCACAGAAGCAATTCAGTATTTTGTCTATTATTTATGATAATCAAGAAGTGATTTCATCATGTAGAAATAAGATTAAATGGCTTGACCAAAGCAAGCAGAATATTGGTTGGTTTAGCATCTGAAATGACGTTTGAAGATGCAGTGGCTTATGTGCAAGCAAATGTTCTGGCATGCATCCTGCCCTGAAATGCCAAGCATTATCCTTGTGAGCTTCATCAGAATAGAGGGGCTCTGTCCTAAGGGAAGGACTTAGAATCTCTGGAGTCAGTGAGAAGGGCTGTGTCCATCGGTTCCCCTTCCCCTACTCCATTCACTAGCAAACACAATCCTCTGTCCTTATAAAGGAAGACTGCCTCATACATTTGCCTTTATACACTCTCACTAATTATAGGTTTCCTTTCACTGTTGTTAGTAAGTGTCATTGGGTCAGTTCCGACCCATAGCAACCCTGTATAGGGTTTCAGGGGAGCAGCTGGTGAATTTGAACCAGCAACCTTGCGGTTCAAACAGACTTTGCTGTCCAGCGCATTTACCGACAGTGCCACACCATAACTCCTTTATAGCCTCTCAAATTTAGCCACCAGAGAGATAAGGATATTAGCAAAGAGAGTTATCTAAAATAATCTCAACCTGAAAAAAGTATGTTTGGTGAAGGCAAATAATTCTCTATCTAAATTACATCAAATCACTTGTATATATATTCATTGCTATAGAAAGTTATTATTGAATGTGAATCTATTTTCTTTTTACCATAGCAATGATCATAATATTCTTTTGCTTATCATTTGTTTCAGCCCTGGTGTGGCATTGTTGGATGAGCTCTAGACTGCTGAAAACAAGGTTGGCAGTTCAAACCCACCAGCCACTCTCAGAAACACTACACAGGGTTGCTATGAGTCAGAAACCAATTTGATGACATTTAACATTTGTTTATCTCTCCCTTTACTCTAGTCTATCATTCTTTATGCAAGTCTTAATCATACCTTGATTAAAAGTAAAGATCTTGCTTAACTTGCTCACAAGTGCATACCTTAGAACTGAAACATAGAATCTGCTACACAGCAGTGCTGAATTTGTTAAATGGACAAATAAAATGGACCATGCTATATATCATTTCATTACAAAAGATGTCTATCAGGAAATCTGTCACTGTGATTGTACGGTTAGTTGCAATGTTGTTGAGTGTTGTTGAGTTAGTTCCAGCTCACAGACACCCTGTAATGTGTTTCCCAAGAGCAGCTGGTGGTTTGAACTGCTACCCTTATAATTAGCCAGTGTTCATTCTACAGCACCACACCAGGACTCCGTTAGTTGCAATAAACAACTCTTACTCATTTGGTTACTGAACCCATAAATTTAATTACTATATGAAGCTCTCTGAAGTTTTGTTATTTTCACTGATTAATGTACACCATGATGTGATTGCTTTTATTTGTCAGTTTCATAATGAATGATAAGCATTCTGATCACAGAACCCCAAAAATAAGGTTGCATATTAATAAAGCTGTAAGTAAATAAGATAAGTTTTAGGAATTAGACTTATAAAATTTATGAATGTATTTAAAATTACTGAATAATGTTAGTTTACTTACATACATATGGTACAAACGTAATATATGGAATGATAAAGCACCATGCTTAGAATAAATTTTATATAAGGACGATTTCTAAGTAAACTTGAACATCAGGTGAGAACATATGAATAGTTGGGACAATGTATAAAAGGAAGGTGTTGTATTTACCTACAAGGTATTTCTGTAGAAAATAAACATATTTCATATAGATTTTAAGAGATTTCATGTTGACAATTTTAGTTAAATACAGATAAATATTACACAATATGTTACTCCATTTTTAACATCATTTAATAGTTTGTACTAAGATGAGCACTGAGCATAAATTATTTTGTAGAATAAAATGCTCCAAGGCTAATAAATCAGTTTGAATGAGGGGAGTATATAATGTTGTTGTTGTTGTTGAGTGCCATGCAGTCAGTTCTGATTCATAGCAACCCTGTATAAGTTTTCCAAAGAGCAACTGTTGGGTTTGAACCACTGGCCTTGTGGTTAGTGGTCCACTGCTTATTCTACAGAACCACATCAGGACAATATACCAACACACTATTCAAATACTGTACTACACTGTACATAAAGTCCTGGTGCGGCCCTATACGATAAGTACTATAATATAAGGTCAATTTGAATGGCAAGGTTGGCAGTTCAAACTCACCAGTCACTCCTCAGAAACCATAAATAACCCTATAGGTTCGCTAAGAGTAGGAACCAACTTGATGGCACTTGAAATAACAACACTGTTATTGAGTTTTGTTACTGGATTATGAGCTGGTCTGCTAACCACAAGATCAGTAGTTGAAATCCACCAGCCTCTCCTTGGAATAGACTCAAAGGTACATAACTATAGCACCTTATGTGTCATCACATAAATGTTGTTCATTAGGTATTTCATTAGGTATTCTACTCATAACAATCCAGTATAGTGTTTCCAAGGCTACAAATCTTTTTTTGGGTCAGAAAAATCATCTTTCTCCCAAGAGTGGCTGGTGGACTTGAACCACCAAATGTGTGGTCTATAATCCAATGATTATCATACAAAGCCACCAAGCTTCAAATAAATATCTGATATTGCTAGGACACTTCAAATTGGTTACAACTCATAGCAACACTATGCACAATAGAACCAATCACTGCCAAGTTCTGTACCATCCTCACAATTGTTGTTACATTTAAGCTCATTGCTACTACCACTGTGCCAGTCCATCTCATTTGAGGTCATCCTTTTTTTTTTATCTGACCATCCACTTTATTAAGCATGATGTCCTTGCCCAGGGACTGGTTTCTCCTGATAACATGTCAAAAGTATGGTAGACAAAATCTCACCATCCTGGCTTCTAGGCAGCATTCTGGCTGTATTCCTCCCAACACAGATTTATTGTTCCTTGAGAAGTCCATGGCACTTTTAATATTCTTCCCCAACACCATAAATCAAATGCATCAGCTCTTCTATGGTCTTCCTTATTCCTTGTCCAGCTTTACCAAGCATATGAGGCTACTGGAAATACCATGGCTTGGGCCAAGCATATTATAGTCCTCAAAGTGACATCTTTGCCTTTAAACACTTTAAAGAGGTCTTCTGCAGCAGATTTATTTAATGAAATACATCATTTTATGTCTTAAGTGATGCTTCTCTGAGTGTTAATACTGTAACTAACCAAAATAAAGTTGTTGACAACTTTAATCTTTGGTTCATTTATCATGATGTTATTTACTGGTCTAGTGATAAGAATTTTTGTTTTTATAACATTTAAGTTCAATACATACTGAAGGCTGTCATCTTTGATCTTCATCAGTAAGTATTCTAAGTCCTCTTCACTTTTGGCAAGAAAATTGTATCATCCACATATCGCAGGTTGTTAATGATTGTACCTCCAATACTGAAGCCATACAATCCAGCCTCTCGGATTATTTGTTCAGCATATATATTGATTAACTGTGTGAAAGAAGACAACCCTTGTGCACACCTTTCCTGATTTTAAACCATATAGAGTCCCCTGTTCTGTTAGAACTGTCTCTTTGTCTATGGACAGGT
>NW_006408693.1:1065017-1066146 GCF_000296735.1 Chrysochloris asiatica
TCTTCCAATATATACATATGTATATGCTGTTTTATGAGTCCAGGTGTGGTATTTCAGGATAAGCACTGGACTGCTAACTGCAAGGTCAGCAGTTCAAACCCACTAGGCATTCCTTGAAACATACTCAGTGGGACTTAACAAAGCCAACATGTGTTTCTTCACAAATGTTCCGACACATTTGTTGTTGCTGTTAGGTGCCAACAAGTCATTATGGACTCATAGTGACCTTATCACAAGAGAGCAAAACACTGCCCAGTCCTGCACCAACCTCACAATCATGGCTATGCCTGAGCACGTTGCAGCTCTCACTGTGCATATCCATATTGTTGGGGGGGTGGGGCTTCCTATTTTTTTCTGACTCTCCACTTTACTACACATGATATTCTTCTCGAGAGACTTGTACCACCTGATAATATGTCCAAAGTATGAGAAACACAGTCTAATTATCCTGGCTTCTAGAGAGCATTCTGGCTTTATTTCTTCTAATACAGATTGGTTTGTTCTTTTGATACTTAATATTCTCCTCCAACACCATATCTCAAATGCATCAATTCTTCTACAGCCTTCCATATTCACATGCATATGAGGTTACTGAAAATACCATGGATTGTGTTGGGTGCACCTTAGTCCTCAAACTGACATCTGTGCTCTTCAACACTTTAAAGAGGTCTTGTGCAGTATATTTTCCTAATGCAATGTATTATTTTATTTCTTTACTGCTGTTTCCATGAGTGTTTATAGCTGATCTGAGGAAAATGAAGTCTTTGATAACAATTTTCTCTCCACTTATTATGATGTTATTTATTGATTCAGTGGGGTGGAGTTTTGTTTTCTTTAAATTTCCACATGCTGAAAGCTGTGGTCTTTGATTTTCATCAATAAGTATTTTAAGACTTCTTAACTTTCAGTGAGTAGGTAGTATCATCTGCACATCACAGGTTGTTAATGAGTCTTCTTCCAACCTTGATGCCACAGTTTTCTTCATATCATCCACCTTCTCAGATTATGTGCACAGCATACAGACTGAATAAGTATAGTGAAAGAATACAACCATTGTGCATACCTTTCCTAAATTTAACCATTTGCGGTTCCCTTATTTTGTTCGAACAACTGCCTCTTGATCTATGTA
>NW_006408693.1:1067481-1078114 GCF_000296735.1 Chrysochloris asiatica
TCTCCACATCATGGTTTCTGCCTCCATCTCTGGCATCACTGTTTCCCAGGGTAGGGTCCCACACTCTGCTTTTCTCACTTGATGGTCCCAAGGACCTCCGCTCCTGGACTGCAAAGTCAACCACTGTCCTCCTTTTGCCACAAAACATCTACCTTTACATTTCTAACCCTCACAGTCAGTTTGGACAGCAATTATTCACTATTGTACCACAAGAGTCCTATCCTCATCTCCTTTCATCAGCCCTGCCCAGATAGATTAGATACGACTCAGTGGAGATTCTGTCTTCCTCTACATCCTCTGAATCTAGGCTCCTTCTTGAAAGCTTGTAAGCCAGTGACTTATTGCCTTTGTAGCCACCCCATTTTGGGTAGCCAAAGTCCAAGTTGCCCATCTCTGTCTACCCTGTGTATCGAGAGGGTGTGAATTATCCTCACTGTAAAGATTTGTATCCTCTTTTGAGCTACTGCATCCATAGGTGTAGGTCAAGTTCATCAAATTGTATCAGATTACTCTTTCTTCCCTCTTCTTTATTCTTCTAGTTGAGTTCTGATCATCCAGCCATTGAACCCAGGTCAAGTGGGTATTGTCTGCAAGTGTGAGTGTTCTTGTGCATATGCCCTCACTTCTTATCAGCTGGACACTTCACTCTCCACTCTTGTTTTATGTGGCTATGTCACTGACTCTGGGCCCAGGAGTCCCCAGGTCTTTCCATACTGCTGGCCAGCCAGCTCGCCACCTGGGTAAATAGGAGTGTATTGAATGTAGCAGGACTTAGCTTGCAGCTTCATTGCTGTTTTTTCCTCACTTCCTCTTGTCGGTGACCAACACGGTCACCAGTTAGAGTGAATGTCTGCTCGTGTAGTCCCCCTTGAGTCTTGGTCTTGGAAGGAAGTTTGCCCTGAGGGGACCCTACCACTTGCCTTGATGTCTCCTGGGTGAGCAACTTGCTTGTTCTTGTAGCAGTCAGTCAGACTGTCATTATTATTTTGTATTTTTCCTGTTGGTCTTTCTTTCAAGAAGTATCTTCTGTTCTTCTAGCCGCTCCAGGCTGGTCTGCTGTCCTTTCCTTCCATTTTCTTTTGATGCTTTCTCCATCATTCAATAATTTGCCCAGAGAATCCTGCAATAATGAAAGTTGAGGCTTGAATTGTTTCTTCACTTCCCCAAGCTTAAGAATTTCTCAGCGTGTTCTTCCTTTTTGGTTTTCTGATTCCAGATCTTTGCACATTTCGTTGTAATATTTGACTTTGTCCTCTTGAGCTGACCTTTGAAATTTTCTGTTAGCTTCCTCATTTCTTCCATGTGCTTTAGCATCTCTACGCTGGAGAGCAAGTTTCAGTGTCTCTTCTGACATCCATTTTGATCTTTTCTTTCTTTCTTAAGTTTCATTAAGAAGACTTTCATTAAGTCTACTTAATGACTTTTTGCTTTCTTCCGTATGATGTTCTTGATGTCATCCCACAACTCTTCTGGTCTTCGGCCTTTAGTGTTTAATGTATAGAATCTGTTCTTCAGATGGTCTCTAAACTCATGTGGGATATATTCAAGGTCATATTTTGGCTCTCGTGGACTTGTTTTCATTTTCTTCCACTTCAGTCTGAATTTGCATATGAGTAATTGATGGTCTGTTCCACAGTCTGTCCCTGGCCTTGTTTTGACTGATGATATGAAACTTTTCTACCATCTTTTTCCACAGATGTAGTCAATTTGATTTCTGTGTATTCCATCTAGTGAGGTCCATGTGTATAATTGCCTCATGTCTTTTCTCTGAAGAAGGCATTTGAAATGAACAAATCATTGGTTTTTGTAGAATTCTATCATGCGATCTCCAGCATCATTTCTATCATCAAAGCCATATTTTCCAACTACTGATCCTTCCTCTTTGCTCCCAACTTTTGCATTCCAATCACCAATAATGATCAATACATCTTGGTTGCATGTTTGATCAATTTCAGATTGAAGAAGTTGGTAGAATTCTTCTATTTCATCCTCACTGTCTTTAGTGGTTGGTGCATAAATTTGAATAATAGTGGTTTTAACTGGTCTTCTCTGTAGGCGCATGGATATTATATTATCACAGACAGTGCTGTACCTCATGACTGATTTGGATATGTTCAATTTGTAATTCCCGGCATAGTAAATCATAGGGTTGTCAGTTTCAAAATGGCCAATACCATCCATTTTAGCTCACTAATGCCTATGATAATAATGTTTATGTGTTCCATTTCATTTTTGACAATTTCTAATTTTCCTAGATTCATACTTCATATATTATACATTCTGATTATTAATGGTTTGTTTACAGCTGTTTCTCTTAATTTTGAGTTGTGTCCCACCAACAAATGAAAAGTCTGTGGGCTTTACTCCCATGAGATTTACTCCATTTGCATCACACTCAACTCTAATTTGAGGAGGAAGCTCTGTGGTTGGTAGAATCTTCAGTTTCATTATCACTTGCTTTAATGGTTGCAGCATATGTTTGAATAACAGTGCTTTCAACTGGTCTTCCTTGTAGGTGTATGGATATTATTCTACACAGATAACATTGTATTTTAAGACCAATCCTGATATGTTCTTTTTGATGAAGAATGAGATGTCATTCCTATTCAATTTTTCATTCCTGTCATAGTTAACCAAGTGATTGTCAGATTCAAAATGGTGAATACCAATTCATTCATCTAATTAATGCCTGGTATATAGATCATTACACATTCCATTTCATTTTTTATAATTTCAAATTTTCCTTGATTCCTATAAGGTGCATATGACCGAAGGTATGGTATTTTTTAATATGCTCAAATGCAAATGAAAACTGGATAATAAATAAGAAAGACTTTAGAAGATTTGGTGCATTTGAGTAGTGGTAATGGAAAAGAATATTGAAACTGTGTTGGAAGAAGTAAAGTCACAGTGCTCCTTAGAAGCCAGGATGCAATACTTCATCTGCCATTCTTTTTACATAATTTCAGTAGTAACCATCACTTTCTCAAGGATATTATGCTCCATGAGGTTGATATGCACATTCGCAGAAACATTCTCAGTCACAACTACAATTTTGAGGATGGTGCAGGACCAGGCTGTGTTTCATTTTGTTGTGCATGCAGTCAATATTAGTTGGAACTAACTCAAGGGCACCTAACAGCAGCAACACAAGGAACTACATTGCAGGAGATATCTTAAAGCAATCTCTTCTGAGTTATAAAATGGCATGTTAGGCACAAAAGCAAGGAAACACTGATGACATATGTTAATTACCAAAGAACCCACAAAGAGACAGGATGTTTACACTACATCAGAACTAAACCCACACTCTGAGTTTGGAGAGTAGTCTCCAAATATGTGAGAGAAAATATTTGTGTTTGCTTTTCTGTTATAACTTTACATAACTGAGACACAAAGCAAACAAATGGGTCTCATATATCACTCACTTGAACATAGAAGAATTTACCTATATGTTAACTAGAAATACGCTGTAGCAATCATTTTACAGTTACAAACTATTTTCTGTAACTAAAGTATTCATTATATTATACACCAGTCATCCAGATCTTGTTAGGATATCCTTCTAAAATCTCTAAGGCTTTTCAATTGAATATATTGGTTATTTGTGTTTAGCTTACTTTTGTCAGAATTTTAAAAAGAAAAAGATTTATTAAAAACATATAATCTTATGATCCAGCAATCCATCTACTTGGTATTTACCCACAAGAAATATGAGCCTTAATACGAGTAGATATATGCACACCAATGTTCATAGCAGCACTATTTACAATAGCAAAAAGATGGAGACAGCCTAAGTGCCCATCAACTGAAGAATGGATAAACAAACTGTGGTACATACACACAATGGAATATTAAGCTACCTTGAAGAACAACAAGAAAGTTGTAAGCTATCACAGAACATGGATGAACCTTGACAACATTATGCTGAGTGAAACTAGTCAGTCACAAAAGGAGAAATATTGCATAGGACAACTACTGTAAAAGACTAAGAAAAAGAACCCATACTAAAAGGGGGTGGGAGATTCTTTGCTGGTTACTGGGATGTGTGGGGTGGGGGATGGTGTGAAGGGAGGCGGGGAAGGTGGAGCATACGGTGGGGAATAGACACAGGATAGTTTGGGTTATAGGGAGGGGGACAATACACAAGAAAGGGGAGGAGAAATTAAAGAACAAGATGCATGGGAAAACAATTAGGCAGGTTTGCATGGGCTATGTGGGACAGAGATAAATAATGATTTATGCACAACCTTGGAACAACAGGGCTCTGGGACACAGGGATTGAGACATGGTTGGAATGGGCAAAAGGGGGAAAATAATGGTAAGATGTTTGGCTCTCTTTTGAAGCTTGGTTTCCCTTGCATACCATTGTAAAATAGACACTTGAGGGGGAGAAAAAGGCATAGCCAGAAACATCACCATAGAAAGCTTGTAAGTCTGCCTTCTGTCTATAACTGATTGGAATACCTAAAATGGGGCTACAAAGCATGCAGTGAAGGAGGCTTCCTGCGGACCCTCTGCATGACATAAGATTCCATCCATATCTTCTGAGGTGGGAAATTTCCACTGGAAAGGACAAGCAGACCAGCCTAGAGTGGCCTGAAGAACAGAAGATACTTGTTCAAAGAAAGACCGACAGGAAAAACATAAAACAATAACAGCAGTCCGACTGACTACTACAAGAACAAACAAGTTGCTCGCCCAGGAGACAGTAAGATAAGCGGTTGGGTCCTCTCAGGGCAAACCCCCTTCCAAGACAAAGATTCAAGGGAAATACATGAGCACACATGTTCTGATTGGTGATCACATTGGTCACCAATAAGGGGAAGTGAGGGAAAAACAGCAACGAAGTAGCAAGCTAAGTCCTACCACTTAGCGAGCTAAGTTCAATACACTCTGTTAACCCAGGTGGAGACCTGGTTGGCCAGCAGTTTGGCCCTGGGCTGAAAGTCAGTGACATAGGCACAAAGGACTAGAGTGGGGAATGAAGTGTCTAGCTGATAAGAGAGGGCATATGAACAAGAACACCCACACATGCAGATAATACCCTCTTGACCTGGCTTCAATGGCTGGATGATCAAAGATCAACAAGAAGAAGAAATTAGAGGAAAAAAAGTAATCTGACACAATTTAATGAACTTGACCTACACCTATGGATGCAGTAACTCAAAAGAGGGAACAAATCTTTACAGTGAGGATCATTCCCACCCACTCCATACACAGAGTAGACAGGGATGGGCAACTTGGACTTTGGCTACTCAAAATGGGGGAGCTACAAAGGCAAGAAGTGACTGGCTTACAAGCTTTCAAGAGGGAACCTAGATCCAGAGGACACAGAGGAAGGTAGCATCTCCACTGAGTAGTATACAGTCTGTCTGGGCTAGACTGATGAAAGGAGATGGGGATAGGTCTTTTGTGGTACAATAGTGAATAATTACTATCAGGACTGACTGCGAGGGTTGGAAATGAAAAGGCAGATGCTTTGTAGCAAAAGGAATGAAGTGGTTGACTTTGAATGTCAAGAGTGGAGGCCACTGGGACCATCAAGGGAGAACAGTGGAATGTGGGACCATACCCAGAGAAACAGTGACACAAGAGATGGAGGCAGAGACCATGATGTGGAGAGATAGCATGGCTGGGAACTCTAAACCCAGAGAGGGAGTGGGACTGTGTGCTGATGACCAGGGGGCAGGCTTGCAGGGTGTACCCTTTGGTTGTTTGATGCTGCTTGGAGGGCATGTATCAAACATAAGGAGATCATATATCCTTACATGACAATGTAAGGATATATGATAGGATGACTGTTAAGCTAATGTTCTCCTATGTAAACTATCACTTAATTCACAATAAAACAGTTAAATAAAACCAAACAAACCTATATTCCCACACTACAACAACTGATATACATATAGTTAAATAATAACCAAATAACACATGAATGAACAAGGTAAAAATAATACACAATTGTGTTTTGATCTGAAGTTTTAACTTCCCTTCTCTAACATGTTGTGAAAGCATTTCCACGTTTCTTTATCATTTCCTAGTTCTAAATCAAGGATTGTTTTTTGTAGTCTATTCTGACATTGTGCACACACCTGTGTCCACATTGTTTACATCTCATTCTAGTCAACATCAAAATGTCTTCTTATAACACACACACACACAAAAAAAAAACATACACGCACTGTATGACTTCATTTACATCAAATTCTAGAATATGAAAACAAATCTACTAGTGACACAAAGCAGATCAGTGACTTCCTGGGGACAGCAGAAAAAGGAAGGAAGGAGACAATTCTACCATTGTTGCACTATTATATAAGTATTTTAATTTTGATTTTAAATAGAGCCTAATTAACCATTTCTCTCTTTAACTTATTCACATGATCATAAAACATTGGGACATAAGCATTTCTTCAATAGCTCTGAAAATGCCTAGTGCATTTATTTATTTTTTTATAAAAAAAGGTTATTCTAACTGTGGACTACAGTTTTCCATTCCACACCCCAATCTGTCTCTATGCCTAGTTTTGAAGTCCTTGAACATACGTATGAGGAAATAGAATTTTATAGCACCTCATTTTGTTTCAACAGGAAAAAGAAATTTGTAGGTGGAGAACATTTGCCAATAGCTTAGCTAGCATTTACGCTGTCACACTAAAATCTTTGAATTCGATAGTTTTTTGTACTTGATGATCAAATATACCCCCAGAGTCATGGAACTCCTGCAGTTTATTTATTTTAGACCTCTTTCCTATTTGCTACATTTTGATGGCCATTATAGAATTCACCCCACACAATACCTCTGTGAAGTGAAAGCTACTATTTATAATGTATACCGTATGTAAGGGGTTTTGAGAGTCTGTAATCTATAGTTGCTAACTTGGAAAGTGTAGTAGTACGGAACATGTTTCCTTTACAGTACATCTTTCTTAATTTTCTTCTTACTGCACTTTGTAACATGTAGACATCCCTGGTGGCCTACATTCCATTTCAGTAATCTGAAGCTAGTATCCTAAGGCTACTCATATATGTAGAAAAAGAAATATTCAAAATCCCACTCAGATGTCTGCAAAAAACTGTAATTGTTGGGTACCTTCAAGTCAGTGCTGACTCACAACAATCCTTTGTTGTTGCTGTTGTTATGTACCATTGAGTCAGTTACAACTCATAGCAACCCTAAACACAACAGAACAAAACATTCCCTGGTTCTGCAGCATCCTCATGATCCTTGTTAAGCCATTACCAGGGACTGACTTCTCCACATAATCATATAATTAAGATTATGGTATGTATGCTCCTAGAGAATCTTAAAGAGAAACAGAATTTCTTATTATGAATCTCAGAATGATTTCATAATGGTATTATGATATAATACATTTTGTAACTCTTGTAATAAACTTTCCCTGAAAAACTTATAAAATCCCAAAATGAATGCACCAGTTTTATAAAATTAACAATATATATGATGAACATTTCCACTACATTTCATTTTAGGCACATTTGTATTTTATCCATTTTTCAGAGAAGGCTATACCAGGGTTATTTACAAATATATAATGCTATCTGAATAATGAACCTAGACAAGTTACCTTCTAGACAAAGTCATCAGACATCAATACATCTCTAGTTTAAAATTGCATTTCTTATATTGATTTATATAATAACTTACAAACTATAAGTATAGTTATCAAGGACTTCATTCTTCTTGGATGAAATATCAACTCATAGAAGCATCAGTCAAGAAATCAAATGAGGTATTGCATTAGACAAATCTGCTGCACAAGACCTTTTTAAAGTGTTGAAGAGCAAAGATGTCAGCTTGAGGACTAAGGTGTACCTGACCCAAGCCATGGTGTTTTCAATAACCTTATATGCATACAAAAGCTGGACAGTGAATAAGGAAGAATACAGAAGAATTGATGCATTTGAGTTATGGTGTTGGAGGAGAATACAGAAAGTGCCATGGCTGCCAAAAGAACCAACAGATTTGTGTTAGAAGAAGTGAAGCCAGAGTGCTCCTTGGAGGCCAGGATGACCGAATTTCATCTTTCATGCTTCAGAGATATTGTCAGGAGGAACAAGTCACTGGATAAGGATATCATGTTTGGTAAGGTGGAGGGTCAGAGAAAAAGAGGAAGACCCCAGAGAGATGGATTGTTCAAGTGGCAGCATCAATGGGCTCAAATGTGGCAACGATTGTGAGGTTGGTCCAGGATAGGGCAGTGATAATACACTGAAAGGGCAAAAGGAGTAGATCTGAATCAATGGAAGCCCAATTTAGTGACCTTGAAGAGAAATCTTGCAACACAAGTAAACTAGAAAACAATCAGGAAAAAAATCAAAAGAAATCCTGTGATTTATATGGGACACCATAAAGATGAATACTTTAGAGGTGATCAGAATTCCAGAACAGGCAGAGACAAAAAAACAAAAAACCCAAAATGGGAAAAATTGTCAGAGTTGTTGAAAGAAAACTTCCCTAGCATCATGAAAGATGAGATAATAAACATCCAAGAAGTTGAATTAACTCCATACAGGATAGACCCCTCAAAAAAATCACAAAGATATACCTTAATTAAACTTTCCAAAGCCAAAGACAAGGAAAGAATCCTGAGAGCAGCTTGGAAAAAATTAAATGTTACCTACAAAGGAGAACCAATAAAAGTAAGTTCTGATTTCTCAGCAGAAACCATCCAGGCAAGAAGGAAATGGGACAACATATACAAAACTCTGAGAGAATTGCAAACTGAGAACTGCACATCCAGCAAAGCTGACCTTCAAATACAATGATGAAATTAAAACATTTTCAGATAAACAGAAATTAAAGGAATTTGTAATAACCACATCAACTTTTCAAAAAATATCCAGGGTATTCTTTGGACTGAAAACCAACACAGACAACAACCTTAGATTAATATATATATGCATATATATATATATGCATATATATATATATATATTTGCTGTTAAGAACTGTCATTTTCATTCCAACTCACTGCAACCTTGTATAGGGTTTCAGTGGTATTAAATCCTTTCAGAAAGCCTCCTTTTGTGCTGGCAGAGTGGCTGGTGGGCTCAAACCACTGTCCAGTGATTATTATATGGAGCCATCCCACTCCTAAAACAAACCTCCATAGTTGAAAATAGGGAACCAGAGATATAACTTTATAATGAAGTCAACTACAAAGCAAAAGAGGGAATAGTGTAGCTACAGGACTTCCTGGTGAGAAAGTCAAGTATATTTCAAGATAAAACAGACTGTTTTAAATGTGAAAAAAATAATAAAGGATAACTTAAAAGAAAATGAATATACCTTCACATCAAAATAAAAAAGAGGAAAATTAAAAAGATTTAGTAAAAATGAAAATAACAGCAGTGATTAAAATGAAAAATAAAACCTACAAACAAATGAACTCAGTGCAGAAATTTATGTGGAGCAAAGAAATTAGCAACACCACACACACACACACACAAAAAAAACCACACAGAAAAATGACAGCAATCAATTTTTAACCTATTGATATTATATTGAATATTAATGGATAAAATGTACCAGTTAAGAGACTGAGAGTAGCAGAATGGATTTTCAAAACTAGTACTATCAACAATAGCAAAAATATGGAGACAATCTAAATAATCACCAACAGAAAAATGGTTAAACAAACTTTTGTTAATACACACTATGGAATACTATGCAATGTTGAAGAATAATGAAGAATCTCATAACGTGGATGAACCTGAGGATATATGTTGAACAAAATTAGTCAATCACAAAGGACAAATATTGTATGGGACCATTGCTGCAAAAAGTTAAGAAGAGGTCTTTTTGTTAGAACAAACATTTTGTGACGGTTACCAGGAATAGGAGGGAAGGGAAAATTATCCATGGGGTAGAGAGTAGATACATGTTAACTTGTGTAATGGACAAGGCAATATATAACAGAAAAGGCAAAGGTAGTGGAAGACACAGGAAGGAGTGAGTGTAAGCATTAAGCCAAATAGAGGTAAATACTGTTAACTGATGGTAAATGGAAGGGACTGCAATCATTATAATAGCACAAATGTGGGCCTGAATATCTGTTCTGTAAAGCTTCACTCAATTCACAATAGAAAGACAAATAAAAAAGCCTAAATCAAAACATAGCCTTATTACCTATATTCCAAACATAGTTTGCAGCTAAAGTGGCCTAGTAAAGACACACAAATTGCAAATATTATTTTCTTCAGAAAAGAACGTGCATTCTCATTGTAATTCTTTGAATCATGTTTTAAAGGATCATAACCTTCTTTATGAGTAAGACGGCCTGTGTCATTATGCTATGTGAATATATCGTTTAATCAAAACTCTTGAAATTTTGACATTTATGATCTAAAGTATATTGCCTTTGACTACCTAATGCTATGGCTCATATTTCTTGTGGGTAAATACGAAGTAGAGGAATTGCTGAATCATAAGGTATTTCTATTTCTAACTTTCTGAGGAAGCACCGTATTGTTTTCCAGAGAGGTTGGACTATTTTGCAATCTAACCAGCAATAAAGGAGCATCACAGTCTCTCCACATCCTCACCAGCATTTGTTGTCCTCTATTTTTTTTTTTAATCTTTGCTGTTATTACTGATGTGAGATAA
>NW_006408693.1:1078214-1080226 GCF_000296735.1 Chrysochloris asiatica
GAGAAGGATGTCATGCTGGGTAAGGTGGAGGGTCAGACAAAAAGAGGAAGAGCCCTAATGAGATGGATTGGCCAGGTGGCATCATTGATGGCCTCAAGTGTGGCAGCGGTAGTGAGGTTGGCCCAGGATTGGACATTGTTTCCTTCTGGTGTGCATGGGGGTCGCTATGAGTCGGTTCCGACTCGATGACACCTGACAACTAGAACAACAATGGTTAGTGATCATGAACATTTCTTAACATGTTTGTTGGCTGCCCAAATCTCTTCCTGCAGAAGGACATCATGCTTGGGAAAGTAGAAGGTTAGTGAAAAAGAGGAAGACTTTCAACAAGCTGGATTAACACACTGGCTCTAATATGGCAATGGACACAAAGATGGCAATGAAATTATTGTAATGCTGGTGCGGGACCAGGCACTGTTTTTTCTGTTATAAATAGGTTCCTATGATTTGAAACGGACTCAACACGTAACAATAAAAACATTGTTTCTTTCTAACTGTAAGTCTTGAAATTCCCAAACCATTGTGTGGATAACTTGTTCTCAACCAGGAATTATTTTGCTTCATGGGGGACACTGTTAATATCTGGAGATATTTCTAATTGTCACAATTAGGAGTTGCTGACATTTTTCTATAAAGACCAGAGATGCTTATTATTATCCTACAATGCATAGAACTTCCTCTCATAATTGGCAACACATATCAACATTAGGAAAAAGTCTGGTGATCTGTTTCTGAAAATCAGCAAAGAAATATCTTCTGGATCAACACATTCAACAATGGATTCAAACATAGATATAATTGCAAGTATGGCACAGGACATTCCTTACATTATACATAAGAGTCAATTCGATGGCATCTTACAACAACAAATCAATAGAGCCTAGTTGGAGAAACGCTTCTGCAAATTAAACGAGGAAAAATGAAACAAAGCAACAACAAAAGTTACCATTCTTTTCTTCAAGGCAAATAGAATGAACAGACCGAATCTTATGCTAAACATTAAGTTTAGAAACAGCAGTGAGTCCTACTTCCTCCTTATGATGAGACTTTAAGGACTGAAGAAGAAATACTTCATCACTAAAGGAAATAAACAGAAATGAGGGAATAAGAAATAACTACGACAGTGCAAAATATGGGAATGTATGGCATCAAAAGTGTCTGATGTGCTTTATTCTTTATTCTGTTTTTTTTTTTGGAGTTCAATTTTGCCAACATTTATAAATAGACATCTTGAGATCTCTAAAGTTTTCAAATTCTTAGAAAGTTAGTTAAATTCCATTTTTATCCTCCAAAATTTCTATAGTTGCAAAATCCAATCTTCTTATCAGGAGTAGTTCTTAAATATTTAACTATATTTATACAATGTTTAAACTTGGTAGCTGATATAAATGATTACAGTTTTCTCCACAACCACATTGACATTTATTTAGCATTGGCTTAAGGTTTTTAAACTTATATAATCATATATGCTAACAACTCAAAAAACTATGAAACCGCTTGTATAAATTTCAAAGTGTGATACCTTAAACATAAATATTATTTTTAGAATCATACTACCATTGCAAAAATGGCCAAGAGAATGACTACTGGGAATTTGCTTTCATGTATTTTGAGAATCTCAAGACACATTTTTAAATCTATAAAAAGTTTGAGGAAAATTGTTGCCAGATATATATAAAAAAAAGGGACAAAATTACTACTTTGAAAGGATGCCATTGATAGTCATTTATATACAGTTGAAAATGGTACCTAAATATGTTCTAACTTCAAATATGTTACAAATAAATTCATCCTGGTTTCTAACATAAGTGTTTGCATTTTCTAGCATTTGCCCATATGCTATTACAGTGCTTTCATGCGCTTTTATCCATGTTCACTAAATACACACCTAATAGATCAGAGAGACGTAACTAACTGACTTACATTTCTTTAGATCAATTAAGAAAACATTATCTCCAAAATTTATTTTATCATATAATATGTGAATAATATAAACTCTATTGAGCTTATAT
>NW_006408693.1:1081529-1082191 GCF_000296735.1 Chrysochloris asiatica
GCACCATCTGTTGAAGAGACTACACCCTCCCCATGTGATATATTTAGGTACTTTGTCAAAAATCAGTTGTGCGTGGCTGTATGTGCATGGGTTAATTTCTGGATTCTTGATTCTGTTCCATTGGTCAGTGTATCTTTTATTGTACCAGTACCAAACTTTCTTTTTTACCACTGTAGCCATGTAATAAATTTTGAAGTTGGGGCGTGAAGTGGAATGTTTTGATTACACCATCCTCTTTGATTGATAACTTTGCTATATATAGGATCTTGGTTGACAGTTTTTGTTTTGTTTTTTTCTTTCAGGGTTTTTTTATATGTCTCCCCATTGCCTTCTTACTTGCATGGTTTCTGCTGAGAAATCAGAGCTTAATCTGACTTTGTTGCCTTTGTATGTAACACTTCCCTTTTCCTTAGCTGTTTTTAGGAATCTTTCTTTATCTTTGATTTTGGAGAGCTTGATTATGATATGTCTCAGTGATTCTCTTTTGGGGTCTATCCTTCCTGGAGTTCATTGAGCTTCTTAAATGTTTATCTTTTCACTTTTCAGGATGTTAGAGAATTTTCTTTACAGAAGTTCTTCAACTATTTCCTCTGTTGATTTGTGTGATTCTTCTTATTTTGGAATGCCAATAATTCTTAATTTATTCCTCTTCATGTTGTCCA
>NW_006408693.1:1082291-1099305 GCF_000296735.1 Chrysochloris asiatica
TGACCTCAAGGTCGGTAGTTTGAAACTACCAGCTGTTCTGTGGGAGAAAGATGAGACTTTCTGCTCCGGTAAAGATTTACAGCCTCGGAAACCCTGTACAGGGTCACTATGAGTCAGAACCAACTCAATGGTACTTAATAACAACAACAACAACACAAGAAAGGTTATAAACATAATGTTTTAAAGAAAATTATACTTAATAAAGAGCAATATACAAGGCTATACCACATATAAAAGTCTTCCTTTTGCACTGCATTTGGTTCTATGGAGAAATACAAAAAGACTAAAAGGCATAACTTCAAAAATTTTATTCTATTAAGAAAAAATAGTGTATAACTTTAAAAGTGTTCACATGCTGCTTACAAAACACAGTATCTTCCATAAAAATAGGTTGAAATTAAAATGTCTTAAGAGTAAAATTGTTAAAGTATATATAATGGACTATTTTTGTGATTGCATGAATGAGTCATGGTACAAAACCTGCACTTAACAGGTTTTCTCTGTTGTTCAGTTTAATGGTTTTCAGAGGAAATTTGAAGATTTAAGCAAAAACACAAGAAAATAATAGCTAATTCTTAAAAGCCAATAACATAATAAATGAAAACCAAATTCTTTTATAGTCAGATCTCTAATATCAGGATACTAACAAATATGCATTTGAGCTATGGTGTTAGAGAAGAATATTAAAAGTATCATGGACTGCCTGAAGAACAAACAAATCTGTGTTGGAAAAAGTACAACCAAAATGCGTGTTCCTTAGATGCCTGGATGGCAAGAATTTGTCTCTCATACTTCAGACATATTATCAGAAGGGACCAGTCCCTGGAGAAGGCTATCGTGTTTGGTGAAGTAGAGGGTCAGCACAAAAGACAAGATCTCTAACAAAATGAATTGGTACCATGGCAACAGCAATGGGCTCAAACACAACAAGGATTATGAGGTACATGCATGACCAAGCAGTGTTTTGTTCTATTGTGCATTCAGGCTCTATAAATCTGAATCAACTTAACAGCACCTAACAACAGCAAAGTAAATACTTGTGAGTTATTAACATATATCATCATATGCATGTAAAACTATGACAGTGCTTGTTGATGTTAAGTGTCATCAAGTCAGTTCAGACTCATAGCGACCCAGTATAGGGTTTCAAGGAGCAGCTGGTGAGCTTGAATGGCCAACCTTGCAGTTCAAACCAATCAGCATATTAGCCCACAGCATCACACTAGGACGTCATTACAATAAAACACTGATTTTTCAGTGAAAGATGGTCCCGAATGAGATTTATTTTCTGAACTCAAATATATGTGTAATTCTTCAACACCCTCAATGGATCTTATACCTCTAAAATATTGACAATTATAACTGTTACAGAAGAAGACAATTTTAACTGCTCTTTTATTTCTTAAGCTTAAAATAAAATTGTCAGCAGGAGAAACTGTCAACAGAATAGTCAAGAAGATACTTTTCATACTTCACTTCCTATTGAAGGTACTTACAAAAATGGAATGAGGTCATGTCTGACTACCTCCGGTTTCACAAGTGGGAAGGAGAATCAAACTCAAGATCAGCCCAAATCAATTTCAATCAGACAGAAATCAGACATGCCTCCACACTAAAACTCTCTTTACGCTATTCTGACACCAATGATCATTACCTTAGCACACTCTGTTTCACATATGGGTTAGATAATCCACTGCCATGGCCACACAGACCTCAAAGACAATACTCACAATTATGGGGTTTATTAGGGATTAGGGAAGTGAACAGGGTACAATTCAGGATCAGAAACAACTCAGGAAACAACAGTTCTGCAATCAGGGAGGTCTCTTCTCTTCTGCACTACAGACATGCCCAACTCTTGTCTTCAGCTTCTCAAACATGTGGCCCCTTGATCTCTGTGATGCTCAGGTAAGTACTACAAAATTTCTGTAGTTAGTCTTTAAATGCCTTAAGGACACATTCTTAAGGCATTCACAGCTCAGCCTCTTGTGAATAAGAGCTCAGCTTTACATGATCCATCGACCAGGAAGCCCATGGTTACTTTATTTTTCGATGGTGGCACATCTGCTGATGACAAAATTAACCAATCTTGGTGTTATAGTTCCATATACCCTATTTGTATGATTCTACCCAATCATTTGATAGTTAAGAAGTTAAAGAGCTCTGGTGAGGTGTTGTGCTGACTGGACTGCTAACCACAAAGTTGGCAGTTTAAACACACTAACTGATCCATGGAAACCCTATACAAAGTCTCTGTGAGTCAGAACTGATTTGACAGCATATAACAAATATAAAAACTATATCAAGGAAATTCATAGTACCACAATACTCAATAATCTTTCTCTTTTAAGTCAGATAGAGGCTTCTGATAACACACTTTAACATTCATATATTTATGTCACTTTTTAAGTAACTGAAACAACTATACTGAGTTAAGCTGGTGGTGGGCCAACTCTCACAGGAGGAAAAAAAATAAAATAATTCTCTGCTGCTAGAAATTTTGTATATTCCAGAAAAATTCCAAAAAACTCTTTCATACTTTCCAAGAACAAAAATAGCATATTTGATGATGGGGAGCATGACCATCTTGAAACAAATTAAATTACTAATTGTTTTCTTCATGTTTACTATGTATTACTTGACCAGATGATTTATGAATTCAAATCTAGTTGAGTTTGTTTTAATAAAATATCCAAGCTTCTCAGTTCATACTAATTGGCATAATTTTTGTCCAAAGTATTGGTTTTTCCCTGAGATATTTATCATTTGAAATGCTAATTTGAAGAGTGGTACACATCACTCAGATCACTGATGTTACCACCTACATATTAACCTGATCTGAATATGGCAAAGGGTGATTGCCCACCTCATTTTATTTGGATCAGAAACAAGTTTATATGTCATTTATCTCAAATTAGCTCTTCTCTTTCCTTTATTAGTTCTGCTATAACAGATGGTATCTTGTAAGTGTGACTGTTTTTTATTGGCACACTCCACTTTCCCTTCTGATGACCAGATGTGTCTTTTGAGCTTCAGTTCTCATAGATCTGCATGTTTTTTATTTTATTTTTTCTCAGGGTACTGACTGTGCTAAGGAGTCAAAACCAAGGAACTAGCAAGAGAATTACCTTTATTATGCCATTGCATAAAAGAGACATATTTTTCACATAAATTAAAAAACACACTTTATAGGAGTAAATATATGAACAATTGAGATTTATGTTGATCTGTTTATATATGCCAGGAAATATTTCAATGTTTTATTTTATCATCATCCTCCCATACACCCAAAAATTTATCCTTAGATCTAAAAGAAGAAAGTTTCTACTACTTAGCCACAGAAGGATGCTAGTTTCAAAAAAAAATCTATATTTTAAAAAGAATTTTAAGAACTCAAGTAGCATTTCCAGAATATGGAAGAAATAATGAAAAATGATTGTATGTAAATGTTACTTAGCTATATGCTTAAGAGTTTATTTGAATAAAATTTAGAAAGGTAAGATGTATATTTTGTAGGAAAATTGTCCTTATTTTGAATAAGTCAGTTACATTAAAAAGGTAAATGGGGTGGTCGTGATAACTTAAAGGAAGTTTAGGACAAACACTGGGCTTCTAACTGCATGATTGGCAGTTCAAACTCAGCAGCCACTCCAAAAGTAGAAGATGAGGCTGTCTGTTTTCGCAAAGACTGACATTCTCAGAAATCCTATTTAGGGGAGCTGTGAATCAGAATCAACTCGGTGGCAGTGGGTTTGGTTTTAGTTTATTTATTTAAAGTCATTATTTATGAAACATAAAAAGACTGTCTTGAGCTGGATTTTATAGAGAAGCAATATCAGTAAAGTTAATATGTATGTATATGTCTATCAAGAGAGAGTTATTTCAAGGAAGTGACTCACATGCTTGTGGAGACTCGAAAATTGCAAGTCATTGGGTTAGATGTCAGACAGGGACTACTCTTGACTCATGTAGCTGCAGGAGCTGACAAGCTCAAGATCATTAGGTCAAACAGCAAGTTTAGACTGTGTAGGCAAATTAAACCAAGTTTAGCAGGTAAGTTAGTAGGCTGGTGATACACAGGCTGCAGAGGCTAACAACTCCCAAGACTGACACTTAAGAAGTGTCAATAATTAAGGTCATATATACAAAACCAGCAGTCAACATTATTCTCAATGGAGAGAAACTGAAAGCATTACTCTCATAGGAACAGAACAAGAGTCCCTTTATCAGCATTCTGATTTAACATATTTCTGGAAATCTTAGCAGAGCTCTAAATCAAGTATGGCAAATTAAAGTGATCAAAACTGGAAATGAAGTGAAATTCTGTCTATTTGTAGATGATATGCTACTATTCATAGAAAATCCCAAAGACTTCATAATAAAATTATTGGAACTTATTTGGAACATTCAGCCAAGTATCAGGTACGAGTTCAGCATACAAAAATCAGTCAGACTCTTTTATACTAATAAAAAGAACTCTGGAAAGGAAAACAGAAAAGTAATACCATTTACAATTATCATCTAAGAAATGAAATAAAAATAAATCTAATCAGAGAAACAAAAGACCTATAAAAAGAAAACAACAAAGTGCTACTACAAGAAACCTAAAGAGACCTACAAAAACAAAAGAATATACCATGCTCATGGATATGGATTGTGGAAATGTCAGTACTACCCAAAGTAAAAAAATCTAGCATTGGGTCATAATATTGAAGGTTTCTATGGGAAAAATATTGAATGACATTGGAAAATCAAAAGAAGATGGAAGGAATACACAGAGTCACTGTACCAAAAAGAATTGGTCGATGATTGATCATTTTAAGAGGTACTATCCTGGTGCAGCTCTGCAGATTGATGATCTTGATTGCAAGGTCAGTTTGAACTGCAAGGTCAGTGGTTCAAGCTCACCAGCCACTCCTCAGAAACCCTATACAGGGACACTATGAATCAAAGCCAATTCAGCAGCACCTAACAACAACATATGGTCAAGAACCAATGGTATTAAAGGAAGTAATCCAAATAGCACTGAAGGCACTGATGAAAAGCAAGGCTCCAGGAATTGATCAAATACAAATTGAAATCATTAAACAAACTGTTGTAGCACTTGAGATGGTCACTCATCTATGTCACAAAATATGAAAGACAGTTGACCATGATTGGAATAAATCATATTTCTGTCCATTCCAGAGAAAGGCAACCAAACAGAAACCATATATCATTGAACAATAGCATTAATATCACATGCAAGTAAAATTTTACTGAAGATTATTCAAAAATGATTGCAGCAGTCCATTGACACAGAAATGTCAGGAATTCAAGCCAGATTCAGAATAGGATGTTGAATGAGGGAGATTCATTACTGACATTAGATGGGTTTTATCTGGAAGAAGAAAATACTAGAAAGATGTTTACTTGTGGTTTATTGACTATGCAAAGGCATTAGGCTGTGTGGATCATAACAAACAATCGATAACATTGTGCAGAATGGGAATTCCAGAACAGTTCATTGTGCTCGTGAAGAACCCGTACATAGAACAAGAGGCAGTCTTCACAACAGAACAAAGGCATACTCAATGATCTAAAATCAGGAAAGATGTATGCTAGGTTGTATCCTTACATAAAATTTATTCAATTTGTATTTGGAGCAAATAATCTGAGAAACTAGATTTTATAAAGAAGAATTTGGCATCAGAATTGGAGGAAGACTCATTAACAATCTGCAATATGAAGATGATACAACCTTGTTTGCTGGAAGTGCCGAGGACTTGAAATACTGATGAGGATCAAAGGCTACAGCCTTCAATATAAATTGCACTTCAATGTAAAGAAAACAAAAATTCTCACAACTAGATCATTAAATAATATGATGAGAAAAGGAGAAAAGATTGAAGCTGACAAAGACTTCATTTTGCTTGGATCCACTATCAATTCTCATAGAAACAGCAGCTAAGAAATCAAATGACATATTGCATTAAGCAAATCTGCTGCCACTATTGTTCTCAACCTGTGGGGAGGAAAGAAGAGTGATGAAAATTGAAGACATTTAGAACCTACTGGAGTCCTGATGTGGTGCTGTGGGATAAATCACTCACTAGACCATTAGGTCTTTTTGAACCACAGGTCAAAAGTTCAAACTCAACCAATCACACCTTGGAAACCCTATACAGGATCTCTATGAGTCGGAACCAACTCAACGGCACTTAACACCAATAACAAACAACAAGAAGGTATTAATCCAGTGGACCAATGAAACACACGAATGTCAGTTTCCATAACCCTCAGACTACCGGAACTGGATTGTGCCCAGTTGCCCCTGCCAATAGCTATGTGGTGGTGATGGTTTTCCATGGAGTTGGTTCCAACTCGTAGCAACCGTGCAAAGGGTTTCCGAGGTTGTAAATCTTTATGAGAAAGAAAGCTTCATCTTTCTCCTGTGGAAAAACTAGTAGTTTTGAACTGCTGACCTTGTGGTTAGCAGCCCAACTCATAGCCACCATTCTATCAGAGCTCTTTATAGCTATGTAGAGGATCATATTGGAGGGACCTGGATAAAATAGGTGAGACTGTGGAAAAAATTGAAAATTATAAAATTGATCAGGCTTACTGGTCAGAAAGAGATTGGTGGAAACCAGCAAGATTGTGGCTCTGATTACTCTTCAAGTCTGGAGCTAGACATCCTAATGGCTGAATTTTCAGCCAAGCAATAGATAGGCATATAGGGAAAACAATGATGCTGGTAAGGTATGTTCACCATGGAATGGTCTATCATTCAAAATCAAAAGTGCAACATTTACCTAAGGACAATGCTTAGAAGGGTTTGGAAGGAGAGTTGATATGGAAATAAGAATCACAGGTAGTAAGTGGGAAACTGTTGCTACATAGAGCGCATTATAATCACTGAAATGAGACAAAGTTTGCTGACTTTACTCAATTCACAGGAAAAAAAAAGATTCAAAAATTAAAAAAAAAAACTAAATCTGAAATAATTAATGAATTAGAATACACATACAAATCAAAACAGTTTGAAAATAAGGCTTATACTAGAAATTAAACAATCAAATATTTAAATAATTTATAGAACTATAATAATTACATAATGCACACACATTCAAATACATGAGAGGACTTCATAAAATTTGTGGAAAATAAAATGAAAATGTAATATATGGAGTTTTTGCATAAAGTTTTTGAAGTCCCCTTAAGGAGCTCTGGTAGCGTAGTGGTTACGAATCGGGCTGCGAACCTTAAGGTCAGCGGTTCGAAACTACCAGCTGCACCGTGGGAGAAAGATGAGGCTTTCTACTCCCGTAAAGATTTACACCCTCGGAAACCCTATACAGGGTCGCTATGGGTCAGAAACAACTCGATGGCACATAACAACAACAACAACTATACCTTAGGTACAATGATAGATAAATAAATGCAGCTGAATAAGTAATTCATTTAAAAAATCTAAACTTTAAAACAAATATATTAGACATTAAGGAAATAAAAACACAATGATATACTATCTCAAATCTAATAGAATGGCTATAGTAAAAAATACAGATAAAAAGTATTGCAACGTTGCAGAGAAATTGACACCTTCATATACTGCTGATGGAAATATGGAATAGTGTAGCCATTTTGAAAAACAAGTTATCACTCCCTCAAAAGATTAAACAGAGTTGTTGTTGTTGTTGTTGTTAGGTGTCATTGAGTCAGTACCAACTCATAGCAACCTTATGCACAGCAGAATGAAACACTGCCTGATCCTGGGCCAACCTTTAATTGCCACACTTGAGTCCATAGGTGCTGCCACTTGGACAATCCATCTCACCAGGGTCTTCCTCTTTTTCTCTGACCCTCCACCTTACCAAAGATGATATCTTTCTCCAGTGACTGGTCCCTCCTGACAATATGTCCGAAGTATGAGAGACGAAGTTTGGCCATCTGGCCTCTAAGGAGCACTTTGGCTACAATTCTTCCAACACAGATCTGTTGGTTCTTTTGGCAGCCCATGGCACTTTCAACATTCTCCTCCAACACCATAACTCAAAAGCATCAATTCTTCTACAGTCTTCCTTATTCACTGTCCCACTTTCGCATGCATATGAGGTTATTGAAAATACCATGGCTTGGGTCGGGCGCGCCTTAATCCTCAAACTGACGTCTTTGCTCTGCAACACTTTAAAAAGGACTTGTGCAGCACATTTGCCTAATGCAATACGTTATTTGATTTCTTGACTGCTGCTTCCGTGAGTGTTGATAGTTGATCCAAGAGAAATGAAGTCCTTGACAACTTCAATCTTTTCTCAGTTGATAATAATGTTGTTTATTGGTCCAGTGGTGAGGATTTTTGTTTTCTTTACATTGAGATGCAATTCATACTGAAGGTTGTGCTCTTTGATCTTCATCAGTAAGTATTTTAAGTCCTCTTCACTTTCAGCCAGCAAGGTTGTATCATCTGCATATCACAGGTTGTTTATGAGTCTTCCTCCAATCCTGATGCCACATTTTTCTTCATATAGCCAGCTTCTCAGATTATTTGCTCAGCATACAGGTTGACTAAGTATGGTGAAAGAAAACAACCCTGTTGCACACCTTTCCTAATATTCAACCATTCAGTGCTCCCATGTTCTTTAAGAATAACTGAGAGCTGCCATGTTGTTATTGTTAAGTGCCGCCATTTCCAACTCATAGCAACCCTGTACAATGTTTCTGAGGAGTAGGTGATGGGTTTGAATTACCAGCCTTGCAGTTAGCTGTCCAGTGCTTATACTACAGCACCACGCCAGGACTCCAGTAGAACATTAGGACTCCAGAGTTACCAGAGACACTCACGTCTCCACTCCTAGGTAAGGGAAATTAAAATATGTATACATAAAAATTTGCACAGGAATGTTCAGAAATTATTCATAATAGCTGAAAATGCAAAGAACCAAAGGTTTATTAACTGATTGATGGATAGATAAACATGGTATGATAAATAGGGACCTTAGTCTTCTTAGGTTCGTATTTCTTCATCCAGAACTTGTGTCAGCAGTTCAAGGCAGGTTGCAGCAACTTTTATTCTGACAGCTCTCACTTTAGCCTGCTTTTCATGAATCTTTATCTGTGGAAGTCTCATTTTTTATTGATCTGCAGTGATTTTTGAGCTTCTTCTGTGTAACTATCCAACCATGAATCTACTCCCTATATTCTAATTGAAAAATAATTTCTTTAGGCTTTTCAGAATTCCATGACTTTTATTTTCAAATTTAAAAATTCTAGCCTGCTAGGGAGAGCATGGTAAACTCAAAAGTCATTTTATGCATTCTTTAGTTTAGTACAAACATCACTGTATAGAGTAGATGTACATCATGGATTGTGCTAAAATGAATAGCTGTTCATAGTTTGGTTGAATAAGAAAATTTCTTCCTCCCCTTTCTCTCCTTCTCCTCTTTGTTTTATTCCTTTTTCTCCTTCTTTATTCATGATGTTTTTATTACTTTTGCCAGTTTTATGGATGGAAAATTTTTATATATACCTTCTTTTTGACATCTGCTACATGAACTACAAAAAGATACAAATATGTTGTTGAATTATCATGTATAGTTTTTCTCACAGCTTAAATCAATTAAGTAATCATCATAATTGCTTTTTTTTTGCAGAAACAATTTAGAGTAGTATTTATCTTAAGGGAAATGAATATGGCTATAGACAATGCTGTTGTATGCTGTTGAGTCAGTCCTGACTCCTACAGAGCAGCTGTTGTTGTTGTTAAGTACCGTGGTGTTGGTTCTGACTCATAGTGACCCTATAAATGTTTTCCGAATTTACGGGAACATACTGCCTCATCTTTCTCCCGCTGAAGTGCTGGTAGTTTCGAACTGCAGACCTTGCAGTTCACAGCCCATTTCGTAACCACTACGCTACCATAGGTCCTTGTTATAGACACTAGAAATCTATAAATACTGCAATTAGTAGAGCACAGAATCATTCTTTAGTATTATGCGTCTCATAAATACTTTACCAATGATAAGATTGTTGTTGTTGTTACATGCCATTGAGTTGGTTCCAATTCATAGTGACCCCGTATAGGGCTCCTGAGGAGTTGCTGGTGAGTTTGAACTGCCGACCTTGCAGTTCAAACAACTTTGCAGTTCAGTGCTTATCCGGTAGTGCCACACCAAGACTATAAAATGAACTGGCAAACTAAAATCTATGAGCTTAATCTAGACATCTGTCTGCTTTAAAATTTTATTAGAACACAACCAGACCCATCTATGTAAGTATTGCCTATAGTTTCTTGCACACTGCAATGGCAGAGATGGGTAGTTGTGACAGACTATGTGGCCCACAAAGCCTTTATTATCCAATCAGAAATTGTTTGCTAACCCCTTATCTTAAAGATTAATACATAAATAAATAAAAATTTAAAAAATCCACTGACATCGAGTCTATTCCAATTTATAGAAACTCTGCAAGACTATAAGTTTTTACAAGAGCACAAAGCCTCATCCTTCTCCCATGGAGTGGCTGGTAGATTTGAGCTGCCTACCTTGGGGTTGCCAATTCAGTGTATATCCTACAACACCACCAGGATTCCTGCTCTGAAAGATGAAATGGAATAGAAACTACAGGACGACTCTTCCCTTATTCTATTATGTTCTAAAAAGTCTTATACCTAAGATCTAGATTTACAGGAAAATATTAGTTTTCATATTCTGAGTATATCACTTTAACCAGTGATATTAAAAATTCTAGATCAGACACATTTATATTGATACTGTATTTGAAAGACTTTTTGCACAAATCTAAAGAGTATAACTTAAAATTACAAATGGATTTTGGGTTGAAATAAATTGGTGATTTCTATGCCATCAATCATAAAAGAATCCTTTAACGGAAAAAACAAAGTTGCTGAAAAAAGAAACATAGTCTCTCACAAATGCCACTATTTTTATCTTAGACTTTCATTGAGATGCAAATGTATTTTTAACAGCTAAAAGTAAATCCTATTTTAGATGGAATACATTTATTTTCATAAAATATCTGATAGTAAATAATTGTTTATTGGAATAAGAAGTAAGAAAGCAAAGAAAATGACTAGATAAACTTGCTTTTTAAAGAAACATCATTTATTTCACTTTCATCGGAGAATAAGTGCAAAAATAATGACTCTGAGCATTCGTTTCATCGCACTCTCACTTGGGTTCAATAATTCTTTGCAAAGACCTCACAGAAATCAGACACCATGCTCACAGTTATGTGGTTTATTAAGGAATTTAACAGGTTATAATTCAGGGTCAGATATGCTCACGGCACAGTTGTTCCAATCAGAACAACCTCTTCCCAGCCATGCTAGCAGACAGACCTTTTACTGACTGGACAAAGTTACAGAGCTCTTTAAGGGATGCTGATAAATACCCACAGGATACAACATTCCAATATAAGCTACAGACTGAAGGCTTTTGGCTGTAAGTTTGTGGGTCAGCAAATCTTCCTGCTAACTTTGCTGTTGAGTCGGTTCAGACTCATCGCGATAATATGTAGGGTTTTCAAAGAGCAACTGGTGAGCTTGAACCACTAATCTTGTGGTTCAAACCAATCTAGCAGTCCAGCACAATAACTCACAGCACCACACCAGGACTCCTCAGCAAACCTAGCTCCCTCCAATTAAGTGCTTGGAGGCACCCCACTGTTCAAGCAAATTTCCAGTCCAAAATCGTGCAGTTGAACTTGCTCTGTGGACTAGGAAGCCCAATGTTCTATCCCAATTTCTGACTCTAGGTTCTGCTACTGCTGTTGCTGTTCCTCTGTCGCTCCTCTGGTATCACAGCTTTCTGTCCCTGGGTTAAGGAGGTTCAACACAAAAGGATCTTGGGGTCCAAAGGACATGCTTCACTCCTGGCTCTTCGTTGATGATATGAGACACCACATCCTACTTATTAGATGACCCATTTTGAACCAACATTAGAGTTCCAAGTTTTTACAATCACAATGATCTCTAACAATCACATTTTAACCATATCATCTTATCAGCATCTTTTCCCACCCAGATGCAGCAGGATAAAAATGTTTTTGGTGGAGCTACAGATTATGGCTAAAGAGCCCAGGGAGTTTAGTGGATTACAAACTGGGCTGCTAACAACAGTAGCAGTAGTTCTTATCTACTAGCTTCTCCACAGTAGAAAGATGAAGCTTTCTGCTCCCATACAGATTTACAGTCTCAGAAACCTTACGTGAGGTCACTGTGGGTCCGAACCAATTCTAAGGCACACTATCACCATCACATAGCTATTGGCAGGGGCATCTGGGCACCATACAGATCCTATAGTCTCAGGGTTGTGGGAACCAACATTCATGCGTTTCTTTGGTCCATTGGATTAATAGGTTGTTGTTGTTGTTGTTATTGGTGTTAAGTGCTGTCAAGTCGGTTCTGACTCACAGAGACTCTGTATAGGATTTCCAAGACACGACTGTTGAGTTTGAACCTCTGGCCTGTGGTTCAAAATAATCTTGTGGTCCAGTGTTGTGCAAGGTTGCTATGAGTCAGAACCGACTTCGTTGCACACAACCACCACAATGATAGACTATGGCTAGAAGAGACAAAATTTACTATGCGACACTAAGTATATAGTTTTCTTTCCTCTATATAAAATAACAGTAAAATTAACATACACAGCTACCATGAACTGTATATATAATTTATAAACACAAAATAACAAAATATCAACAAAAATCCCCAAAAGCATGGTATATCAGAGTTATATTTCCATCGTTTGAAAAAAGAAAGGCAACCTCATGTTCTTGAGGGTTTTTATATGATTGCTTGAGATCAGAACTTGGAAAGGTTGGATTGCTAATATATACCTTGGCATATCTGGTATATATGTCATCAAAAACTCAAAATCTTTTCTATTATTGACAATATAAGTATCCCAAGGAATCCTGGTGTGGCACCATAGGACGGCCACTCGACATCAAGGTCAGTTTGAACCTCAACGTCAGTAGTTTAAACTCACCAGCCACTCCTCCAAAACTCAGTACAGGGTTGCTATGAGCTGGAACTGACTTGGTGACACTTAGTGAGTTTTAATTAGAGGAAAATATTAAATTGAATGTGTGGAGATGTAGTCTATGTCATTGATAATCAAGCAATGAAAATGATTCTGTGCTTGTTGTGTTAGAATAAATTTTGTTGTGTTATAGAAATTTTACTCAAGCTGTCTTAAGAAAAAAAAAAAGGAATTTATTGACTCAATAAAATAAAATTATCTGGGATAGTGTTTTAGGTAACATAGGATTCTAGAATTCAGATAGCATCATAAGCATTAGGTTTTCTCCAAATTTATCTCTTGGTATTAACTTCATTCTGTCACCTTATAGAACTCCTTGCCCACGATAGTCTTAGTATTGCTGTTAGGTACCTTGACTTCAGATCAAACTCAGATCAAACTCACAGTTACCCCATTCACAACAGAAGAAAACATTGCCCAGTCCTGTATTATTCTTATAATTGTTCCTATGTTTGAGTCCACTGCAGAAAGTATTGTGCCAATCCATCGTGCTGGAAGTCGTCCTTTTTTTTTTTTTTTTTTTTTTTTGCCACCCCCTAAGGAGCTCTGTAGCGTAGTGGTTACGAATCGGGCTGCGAACCGCAAGGTCAGCAGTTCAAAGTTACCAGCTGTTCTGCTGGAGAAAGATGAGGCGTTCTGCTCCCGTTAAGATTTACAGCCTCGGAAACCCTGTACAGGGTCGCTATGAGTTGGAACCGACTCCACGGCACATAACAACAACAACAACTTATCAAGCATGCTGGCCTTCTCCAAGTACTGATCCTTCTGATAACTATAGTCTTAAAGTCTCTATATTCTCAAAATAAGAGACTGTCTTCTAATTCCTGAAAATGTCCCTGATTATTATAATTCCATAAGATTAGTAAGGTTTTAACAGCTAAAATATCCAGTTGTTAAGTGCCGTCGAGTCGGTTCCGACCCATAGCTACCCTGTACAGGGTTTCCGAGGGTGCAAATCTTTACGGGAGTAGAAAGCCTCATCTTTCTCCCGCGGAGCGGTTGGTAGTTTCGAACCGCTGACCTTAAGGTTTGCAGCCCGATTCGTAACCACTACGCTACCAGAGCTTGGCTATTATTACTGTTGTGTGCTGTTGAGTCAGTTCAAACTCAGAATGATGCTTTATAGAGTTTCTGAGACTGTAAATCTTTATGGGAATAGAAAGCTTCATCTTTCTCCTGTGGAGTGGCTGGTGGATTTGAACTGCTGTCCTTAGGATCCCAATATGTAACCCACTACAATAAATTGATTTTATTTGTTGGAGCATAAATTAGTAAAATCATTTAAACGAGTAATTTATCAGTATTTGAGAAGATTAAAAAATATGAAAATCATAGATTAAGACTTCTTAAGAATCTTTGGCCAAAATATCACGTTTCTGAAGTCTAATCTACATAAATAATCAAAATAATATAAAAAAAAAAAATCACCAAAAAGTTAAAATACTTTCTGTTACTGAAAACCAAACCAAACCAAACAAAAAAACCCCTGAAAACCACCTAACTATTCAGCAATGTATACACTTAAATTGTGGCATGTGATTTTAAAATATTATCATAGAAACAAATATTATGTCCCAAATATTTATTTTTTTATCTGTACAATCTCATCTTTACCTTTTTATCCAATTCTGTGATATTTTTTCATTATTTTTGCATAACTGTATATGAATTTTATATTCTCTGTATTATTTTATACTACTGAATTCATCAAACCTTTTCCTGTAAATTCTTCTGTAATAGATTAAATTCAGAGATTTGTACATTTTTTAGTTTGTTGCAGGCATTTTAATCAGTTAATTCATTATGTAAGTATAACATTAGGATCTTGTTAAAATATAAGTTCTGATTTAGCATATCTTGGGTAGCAGTGCAAACTCTCAACAACGGTCAAACCAGAATGAACTATTCTAATGGCCTGATTCACTCTGTGCTTTTTTTCAATGTCTTTCTTCATACCCCCACTGTAATTTCTGCTCATGGGCCCTATGTTGATCTGTGTTCCTTTTTCTTATTATTTGTCATCAATAAAAACAACTGTTTAGTTTCAGTATATGTCAACAAAAAGAGTAAATACATTTTTCTAGGTACCAATCTTTGTCATTCATGTCGGTCTTTTTTAGATCTAAAGATGGATGTGAAAAAACTAATGTCTACTTGTTGTTAAGTGCCTTTGAGTAGGTTCTGACCCATAGCGACCCTATATAGGGTTTCCAAGGAGTAGCTGGTGATAGCCCTGGTCAGTTTTTCATCTTTAAATGAATTTTATCAACTATGCATCTACTTGGGCTGCATTTTACTTCTGCCTTTCAGTTTTTTATACTTAAAGACAGATGTACTATATGACAATCTGCCATTGCCAGCATGTCTGTTTCTAAAGTTTTCTGTAGCAGTATTTATTTATAGCCATGTTTTCCCCTTTGGTGTCTATATTTCTGAGAATATTCCGATCTACCAATGGTTTTTACCACAACTAAACAACCACAACTCCAACCACAGAAGTTCTGCCTCTTTAATTTTTTAAATCAAACTCTGCCTATGCACAACAATGGATGGCAAGAAAACAGTACATCATGCTTTTTACCAAACATCACTGGATGGGTAGGTAAAAAACAAGTTTGCTTCCGTAAGTCAGGAGTTGCTCCCAGCCTCGTGCCTTTTATCCCAGCAATCCTGGTAATTAGTTAATTTTTGCCATGAAACCAAGAATCTAAACATATCAATGGCTTAAAATAATTATTTTGCTTGCTCCTTGATCTGTTGGGCAGTTGGGGTTGCTCTGATTCAGATCTGTTTCATGTGTCTCTCCTCCTCCTTGACCAGTGAATACCTTGGAGACGTCTTCCTAGATATGTCCCACAAAACCTGTGCAAGAAGGGCAAATGGGAACATACTACACTTCTAAAGGTCTTGGCTTGGAGGTGACCAACGGTAGTACACTTTCTTGACTAAATCAAGGTACATAAAAAGTTTAACTCAATGAAGCATAAAAATATACACTGCCTGTTCTAGTGAGAGGCATTTTACTGTAAAGTCAAATGAGAAAGTGCATTGGCTAATTCTATAGTAGAATGTTTGGAAAGAACTTAAAACAATGATCTTATCTACTACACTCTGCTTCATGAAACAAATATGAGGTTCGTTGTGTATTGAAGCATAAGAGATTTCATTGTCAACACCATCAATTTGCTTTATAATTTCTGTCAGTTCCTCACAATTAATATGTCAATGTGAGCTTTATGTGCTGTAAGTTTTGTTTTTGTCTCTAATGATATGTTAGTGAAAATTAAAGGATACTGTATTTATAATTGTTAGATAATCATGTTTAAACCAGACCATCTGCATAATGGTGTACATAAATGTGTTTTCACTGGAACTGATGTTGATGTTGTTAAGTGCTGTAGAGTTGTTTCCAACTCATAGCAACCCGGTATAGGGTTTCCAAGGAGTAGCTGCTAAGCTTGAACTGCCAACCTTGCATTTCAAACCTACATTGTAGTCCAGTGCATTAACCCACAGCACCACAAGACTCCAGAGCTGATATAGGAAAATCTCTCTTTTTAGAGTACTGGTGTGGCACTGTGGGCTAATGTATCAGACTGCAAAGTTGTTTGAACTGCAAAGTTGGTGGTTCAAGCTTACCAGCTGTTTGTTGGAAACCCTACGGAGGTTCGTTGTGGTTCGGAATCGACTTGACGGCACTTAACAACAACAACAACGTACAAGTTGTTGCATTTGGAAATCCATATCTTCCAACCCTATAAAAAGGGTAAAACAACTATGCAAACTAAATAAACTCCCAGTTTCAGTAGTCTTTGCTGTAAAGAAAGAAAGCTAGAGTTACTTATTTTACACTTTGTATAACTGTATATAACTGTATATAAGGAGCTCTGGTAGCGTAGTGGTTACGAATCGGGCTGCGAACCTTAAGGTCAGCGGTTCGAAACTACCAGCTGCTCCGTGGGAGAAAGATG
>NW_006408693.1:1099405-1100470 GCF_000296735.1 Chrysochloris asiatica
ATTGCAAAATGGTTCAACCACTATGGAAAACAGTATGGCGCTTCCTCAGAAGGTTGGAAATAGAGATACCTTATGATCCAGCAATTCCTCTACTTGGTATTTATCTATAAGAAATACGAACCATAACACGAGTAGATATATGCACACCAATGTTCATAGCAGCACTATTTACAATAGCAAAAAGATGAAGAGAGCCTAAGTGCCCATCAATGGAAGAATGGATAAACAAACTTTGATACATATACACAATGGAATACTATGCTACCCTGAAGAATAACAAAGAAGCAGCAAGTAAAAGTAAAAAGTGGGTAAAAGTGGGGAAATGATGTTAAGATGCTTGGCTGTTTGTTGAATCTTGGTTTCCCTTGCCTACTATTGTGAAATAGACACTTGAAGGGAAGAGAGAGGATTAGCTAGAAACATCACCAGAGAAAGCTTGTAAGTCCGTCTTCAGTCGATAACTGTTTGGAATAATTAAAATGGGGCTAGAACTTGCCCAGTGAAGGAGGCTCCCTGCAAAGCCTTTGCACTGCACAAGTTCATAGGTAGGATCCTGATCATCATCCAGAATCTTCTGAGGTGGGACATTCCTACATGAAAGGACAAGCAGACCAGTCTAGAGCATCTAGAAGAACAGAAGCTACTTCTTGAGAGAAAGTCCAGCAGAAAAAACAACAACAGTCCAATTGACTGCTACAAGAACAAACAAGTTATTCCCCAGAGAGCCGTCAAGGCAAGTGGTCAGGTCCCTTCCAAGACTGAAACTCAAATGGAATACACTAGCAGGCATATGGTCCTGCTGCTGACCACGTTGATCACCGATAAGGGGAAGAGGGGGAAAAACAGCAATGAAGTTGTGAACTAAGTCTGACCACATTCAATAGACTCCTGTTAACCTGGATTGACAATGATTGTAGGGTTGGTAGAGGGCTGAGCAGTGTATAGTTCTTTTTTGCATAAAGTTGCTATGAGTGGGAATTGACTCAGGGGCACCTACAACATGGTAGCATTGAAAGAATGGGAATTACAGAACCTCTACATAGACCAAGAGTCAGCTGTGTGTAC
>NW_006408693.1:1100968-1101621 GCF_000296735.1 Chrysochloris asiatica
TCTATTGGTTCTTTTGGCAGTCCATGGCACTTTCAGTATTCTCCTCCAACACCACAACTCAAAGGCATCAATTCTTCTATGATCTTCCTTATGACACATTAATTGTTTAAATTGAAGAAGACTTGGAATACTTACTGATGAATATCAAAGATTATAACCTTCAGTATGGATTGTAATTCAATGCAAAAAAAAAGGAAAATCTGCGAACAGGCGCAATAAGTAACTTCATGATAAACGGAGAAAAGGCTGAAGTTGTCAAAGACTTCATTTTACTTGGATCCACCATCATGGTAGCAGAAGTCAAGAAATCAAACAACACGTGGCATTAGGAAATCTGCTGCAAATAACCCCTTTAAATAGTTACAAAACAAAGATGTTACTTCGTTGACTAGGATGTGTCTGACCTATGCCACATTTTAAATCATTTCATATGTTTGTGAATGTTGGACAGTGAATAAGCAAGGCTATAGATGAACTGATTCATTTGAATTGTGATTTTAGAGAATAATTTTGAAAGTACCATGGACAGCCAGAAGAATAAATAAATGTGTTTTGAAAGTATGGCCAGAATGCTCTTTAGAAACAAGGATAGTGAGACTTCATGTTGTCAGGAAAAACCAGTCACTGGTTTTGTTTGTTTGTTTGTTTGTTTG
>NW_006408693.1:1101721-1107102 GCF_000296735.1 Chrysochloris asiatica
TTTCTACTCCCGTAAAGATTTACACCCTCGGAAACCCTGTACAGGGTCGCTATGGGTCGGAACCGACTCGATGGCACATAACAACAACAACAACAATAACTGTATATGTTATTGTTGTTAAGTGCCATTGAGTCCCTTACAAATCATATTGATTCTGTGCACAACATAACAAAACATTGACCTATCCTTTGTCATCCTCACAATCCCTTTTATGCTTGAGCCCATTGCTACTGTCACTGTGCCCATCCTTCTTCTTGGGGATAGTCCTCATGATGTTGTATAAGACATAATTTTATGTATTCTAATTACATTTTCAAATTATGTATAATAAAGCATAAAAAAGTCCATGTTTTTTAATTATACCTTAGAAAAATCCTCATTTTTCAATAGGGTAATTGCTTAAATGCAGATCAATATATTTCGCAATTCTCGAAACTCATATCTTAAATTATCTCCTCTGACTGAGAGGGTAATGAACTTATTCTATATCTTAAAAAAGGTGTGAATTGCATGGATGGATGCATTTGTCAAGCTCAGCAAATGTACACTCAGAATTTGAACATTTCACTATTTTAAATTTTACAAAAAAGAAATATAACAATTATTGATTAGTTAGTAGGTTTGATTTTCACAGCAGTATGGATTAACAACTATTGAATTACTCTTTTGTGCTTTCTATATGCATATGTTTGAGCACATAATTAAATATATTAAAGATAAGGTGATACAGGGACGATATTGTTAGAGAACGACATTACGGAGCTCTGTCTAATACCAGGAACTAATAGCAATGACAGACTAGTAACAATGAGAATATTTAAAGTCCAGATCTTGGTTTCTAAGCACCATTCTTGTTGTTGTTAAGTGCCATCGAGTCGGTTCCGACCCATAGCGACCCTGTACAGGGTTTCCAAGGGTGTAAATCTTTACAGGAGTAGAAAGCCTCATGTTTCTCCAGCGGAGCGGCTGGTAGTTTCGAACCGCTGACCTTAAGGTTCACAGCCTGATTCGTAACCACTATGCTACCAGAGCTCCTTAAGCACCATTCTACACTGAAGGAAAACAGAACTCTAGAGTAAAAGAGCTGATAGTAACAGTGTAGGTAAATTGTATCTTTCCTGGACTAACTTTTTTGCTATTAAGTAATAAAGTGATCAAATAATATTGTTGTTGTTGTTAAGTGCTATCAAGTTTGTTCTGACTCATGGCAACCCCATGAACAACAGAAGAAAACCCAATCCTGCTCCATTCTCACGAGCCCTGCTGTTTGAATCCATTGTTGCAGCCATTGTGTAAATTCATCTCATTGAGACTCTTCCTCTTTGTTGATGACTTCCATTTTTAAAGGTATGTGGTCTTTCTCCAGAGATTTGGACAGGGCTTTTCTGATAATATCCCCAAAGAACATGAAGTCTCACCATCCTTGCTTCTAAGAAGCACTCTGACTGTATTTTTTCTAAGTCAGATTTGTTAATTCTTCTGACAGTTCATGGTGTATTCAATGTTCTTCACCAACACCATAATTCAAAGCTACCAATTATTCTTCAATCTTGTTTATTCATTAACTAGCTTTTCACTTAAATAATGCAGGTGAAAATATCTATAATTGAATCAGGTGCACCTAAAGTCTTCAAAGTGACATTCTAGCTTTTTAACACTTTAAAGAGATTTTTTGCAATAGATTTGCCCAATACAAAGAACGACAGAAATATATTAAAAAGACAGACAAGCCCCTTTGCAGTTAATCTAGGTTAATTTGACAATCAAAATCCCAATAGTAGCATTAGCAAGGAATTAAAATCTATAAAATAAAAATAAGCAATGATAATAATTAAATAAATAAATGAATGATACAATTTGTAGTAGAATGCCAACTAGTAATTATGGAAGACAAGCTACAGTTAAATCATCAATCAATGCTAAAACTAGGCAACAGGCATGTTTTAAGGAAAGAGATATTTACATAGTTTCAAGGCATCTCTGCACAAAATACATAATAATGTTCAGAGTAAAATAATAACTTTATAGTTGAAAATGTGATAGATAATATTTAATCACAATATTAAGTTAATAATATTAATATATCAAATAGATACCATGTGTTTCTTATAGATATGATACCTTGAACATTATACAATGATTTTAGGTGATATTTCTGCCAAGATGTGTAATTTAAAATAAATCATGAGTAACCATCAGATAAACCTATATTAAAAGCTGTTCCACAAGATAGCTGACTTAAAATGTGTTTTCAAAAACTTAGTGTTAGTAGGTAGAATAAAGTTGGTTCTGATTCATGGAAACTCTATGTACAACAGAGCTAAACACTGCCTGGTCCTGCACTATCCTCATAATTTTTCTTAAATTTGAGTCCATTGTTTTTGACACTGTGTAAATTGATCTTGTTAGGCATCTTTCACTTTTTTACTGATCTTCCATTTTACCAAACATGATATCTTTCTCCTGGTACTGGTCTCTGATGATAATATGCCCAAAGTAGGACAGACAAAGTCTCACCATCCTGTCTTCTAAGAAACATTCTGTCTGCACTTCTACCAAGACAGAATTGTTTGTATTCTGACAGCCCATGGTACTTTTAACATTCTTCTCCAACACCATAATTCAAATAAATCAATTCTTCTATGAGCTTCCTTATTCATTGTTCAACTTTTACATGCATATGAAGTGAATGAAAATGCCAGGCATACCTTAGACCTCAAAATAATATCTTTGCGCTGGAACAGTTTAAAGAGGACATTTGCAGCATATTTGCCCAATGCAATTCATTATTTAATATCTTGACTGATCTCTCCATGAGTGATGATTGTGGATCCAAGCAAAACGAAGTCTTTGACAATTTCAATCCTTTCTACATTCATTGTGATGTTATTTACTGTCCAAATGAGAAGTTGTTTTTTTACCTTGAGATGCAATCCACACTGAAGGCTGAACTTATTGATCTTAAGTCCTCTTCACTGTCAGCAAGCAAGGTTGTATCATCTGCATATCAAAGGTTGTTGAGTTCTTCCCTCAACCCTCATTCTATGTTTTTTGTCATATAATTCAGCTTCTCAAATTATTTGCTAACATACAGATTGAATAAATCTGGTAAAAGGATACAACCGTGGCACACACCTTTCCTGATAGGAAACCACTCAGTGTTCCCTTGTTCTGTACTAATAACTGCCTTTTAGTTTACAATCACTTTTCTCAGGAGCTCAATGAAGAGTTTTGGAATAACCTTTTTTGCAAGATTATTCATGTTTATCATTATCCACACAATCAAAAACCTCTGCATATTCAATAAAGCATAGGTAAGTATTTTTCTCTTATTCTCTACTTTCAGACAAAATCCATCTGACTTCAGTAATGATATCCCCAGTTCCACATCTTCTTCTTACACTATTTTGAATTTCTGGCATTTCCACCCATTTTTTAATTATCTTAAGCAACAACTTTACTTGCATGTGATGATGATATTCTTCTATAATTTGCATTCCATTTAGTCGTCTCTCTTTGTAATGGGCACAAATATGGATCTCTTCCAATAGGTTGGCCAGGAAAGTATCTTCCGAATTTTGGGGAGTAGATGGATGAGCACCTTCAGTGTTGCATTAGTTTATGAATAGATTCCAGTTTGTATTCTGTCAGTTTCTGGAGGCTTGCTTTTCACCAATGTCTTCAATGCAACTCGGACTACTTCTTTCAGTAGCATTGCTTCTAAATCATATGCTAGCTCTTGAAATGATTGAGCATAGATTATTACTTTTGTTACACTGATTTTTTTGTATTCCTTCCATCATTCAATATTTTATACAAGTCAAGGCTTGAATTTTTTTCCTTCATTCTTTACAGCTGCCCTTTTTGTTTTCTAACTCTAGGCCTTTGAATACTTCATTACAATATTTAACTGTCCAGCACTATATCTGACAATATTTCACTGCTATTCAAAAGATGGAGTCCTGTTGTGGCACTGTTAGATAAAGCACTGAACTGCAAGATTGGTTTACACCACAAGGTTGGTGGTTCAAACTCACCAGGCACACCTAGTAAACACTATGCAGGGTCACTATGAGTCAGAACTGACTCAGCACCATTTAACAACAACAATTCATACCATGTTCAGTAGCTAAGCATTCGGAATAATTTACCTCTCCTTCTTCCTAGTTGGTCCTACTCTGGTAATTTCATTTAAATCTGCCCATCCTGGGTGACCCTATTAGTATTCAAACTACTGGTACTAAAACTTCCAGCATTAAAACATGCAAGCCACCATAATACAGTAAACTGATAGAGGAATGGTGGTTTTTCAAAATAGCCAGGTAAAAAAGAGAAAACTTATCAAAATATTATAGATTCAAGGAAGATACCAATAAGTATACCTCATGATGGTGGACTTGATGCTCAAATGAGAAAATAAAAATAAAATAAATGATAATTCTGGTAAAATTGATGAACTGTTATTTTGCAGTGGATTCAACAATAATATAATATGAATGTTAAAATGTCTATACTTGTTAATTAGTGGCTATTTAAGATAATATTTTTTTGTTTTGTAAAGAGATATACACAAAAGTATTTACTAGTAAAGGAATATAATGTCATTTTAAACACAGACATACTAACACAAATGATTTATCCCCTTTTTTATCTCAACTCAAAAAGTTAAGAGTTTTAACTAAAGTAGTGACATAGGAAACAAATAAGAAGGATAAGTACTTTGAAAATTCTTACTTAGTGATAGAAACAATGCTAGAAATCCCATTATAAAATTTTTCAAGGTGAATGACTTATTAATTGCAAATACATTTTTTAACATAAACATCAACAGTGACTATACACACAGACCTCACCAAATGGAATACACAGAAATCAAATTGACTACACCTGTGGGAAGAAATGATGGAGAATCTCAACATAATCAGCCAAACCAAAGCCAAAGTCTGACAGCAGAACAGGCCATCAATTGCTCAAATATAAGTTCAAGCTAAAGCTGAAGAACATTAAAACAAGTTCATAAAATTAAAAATATGGCCTTGAGAATAAGCCATCTGAATTTAGAGACCATCTTGAGAACATATTTAATGCATTAAACACTAATGAATAAAGACCAGAGAAATTTCAGATTATATTAAGAACATCATAAATGAGAAGAGCAAAGAGTAATTTTAAAGACAGAAAAGACCAAACTGGCTGTCAAAAGGGAAGAACATGCTGAGTATTTCTTAAGCTGAAAGAACTGAAGAGCCTTGAGCTACAATATGAAAACATTCTCTGAGCAAATGAGTCCTGGCTGAAAACTAAATTAAATCCTGAGGCATAGGACAACAACCAACAGTAGCATCTTGAAATTTATCAGACGATCTTGAAGGCAAGAAACC
>NW_006408693.1:1113957-1119554 GCF_000296735.1 Chrysochloris asiatica
CAGTCACTGGTTTTGTTTGTTTGTTTGTTTGTTTGTTTGTTTGTTTGTTTGTTTGTTTGCAGATGATAAAATCTTTTTTTTTTCCCTTTTATTGTGTGATAGTTTACATGGGGGAACATTAGCTTTACACTCATTCTATCATACCAGTCACTGGTTTTTGCTTGGTAATATGCTTGATAATAGAAGGGCAACAAAAAAGAGAAAGACACACAATGAGGTAGATTGATACAGTGGAAGCAAAGAGGGGCTCATTGTGAGGATGGTACAGGACCAGTCAGTGGTTTACTCTGTTTTACATGGACTTGTTCTGATGTAGAACTGACTAGATGGAAGATAACAGCAGCAATACAAGAGACATAATTTACACTTTCATTCTTCCCTTTCAATGCTAACTGGCAACAAATGCTTGGTTAATGGTTGAACACGAAAGGGCTCATTGTACAGTATCAAGAAATACTAAAAATAAGTATGTCTGACTGTATTTTGCTGTCTTTACAATGCTTCTCTTTTGAGCTGGGACCCTGACTATGCACAAGCATACCTCATATATATATTGCAGGTTCAGTTCCAGATCACTTCAATAAAGTCACATGAATTGTTTGGTTTCCCAGTGCATATAAAAGTTATGTTTCCATTATACTGTAGTCTAAAACGTATGCTCTGGTAGCGTAGTGGTTACGAATTGGGCTGTGAACCTTAAGGTCAGCAGTTCTCAACTACCAGCTGCTCCATGGGAGAAAGATGAGGTTTCTACTCTTGTAAAGATTTACAGCCTCGGAAACGCTGTACAGGGTCGCTATGGGTCGGAATCGACTCGACAGCACTTAACAACAGCAACAATATGTATGCAATTGCATATGAAAAATTTTGAAAAACTTCAAAAATTACCAAAATGTGACACTGACACACAAAGTGAGCACATGCTGTTAGAAAACTGATGTCAGTAGATTCAATGTTGCCACAATCCTTCAATTTGTGTAAAAAAATCAAATAAAAAGGCAATATTTGTAAAACACATTAAAATGAATCATACTTGTATTATGAAGGAAAGAAAATCTCACTTGCCAATTGTTGACAGTAACTTTTATCTCTAATATTAAAAAAATATTAACTTATTTTATCCATACAGATTGTAAGTAGACTCAGAATCTTTATAAACTTCAACTCTTTATATACGTGATCCTAACCCAAACATCATTCCCCTCTCCTGAATGTGGTTTCTGAAGCTGTTATACTTGGAACTAGAAATTTGTCATGATATTTGATGTACGTAAATATAAAACAGTAATTTTCATCAAAATTATTCAATGTCTACCAATATATATCCAGACTTTATATTAAAAATATACAACCTATGTCTGGTATATCTAAGTAAATTAGTTTTCCTGTAAAAAACTTTTATTCATAAGGGTATAAAACAAATTTCTTTCAAGGTTATGCTATTCTACAAACCAGTTATATTTCCTAGACTCACATGGTCCTTGGAGAGTCACTAGCAGAAGAGCATTGCCAAGTAGGAGGAAAACTGAAGGAGTCACTGAAGTGTAGTGTTAGGGAACTTAAGATAAACAGGAAAAACAAAGATTTATAGAGCAACCTTGGAAAGAGAATGAGTGTGAAAAACAAAATTGACTCCTGAGATTTCACTACAAATATGTCACCAACAGTTTTTCTGGTGAGGAGGCAGAAAATTTCCTGATAATATTAAAATGAATGGATAATGAAATCACAAAAGTTGTAGGAGACTAAAATGACTCTGAAACCTCACCCCATTAAAAATGGTTATACTATATCTATATACCCCTGGGCCAGCAACCAACTTGCCAACTGCATTTTCCTTTTGTAACTGGATAATGTGTGTCATGTAGACATCAAATTCCACACAGAATTAGGATATGCCACTTTCCAATCAAATGTTTTTAATATATGGAATACAGAAGGTTATGTTTGGCCCACACACCAAGAATATAAAATAATGTTTCTCTGAAGCAGTCATGCAATTATACATAATATAACATATGAAGACAAAATGCACTCAAGTAGAAAGTGAAATAACCTTGTACCAAGTGAAATATATTCTATTGTGAAGTCTATCATTCATAAATTCAAGGTCTTACACAAATTACTTCATGTGTCTTCATTTCCTTATTGGTAACATACAAAAATTTCTGAATAATTTCCATAAATGGTGGACAGGTTTGAGTAGAACTTACAAATTCAGACAAGGTATAAAGAAGTAGAGACAGACTACTTATAAATGGTTAGCCACTGAAAATCTTATGAATAGCAACAGAACATTGTCAGATACAGTGTCCAAAGATGAGCACCTGAAGTTGGAAGGCAATCAAAATATATCTGGGAGCATGAATGGATCAGAGCTTTCAGGACCTTCATTTTCTAATTGGGGCAAAACTTAAAATGAGAAGAAATAGCTGCTGCAAAAATCCATTAATAATTAAAACAGGAAATCTATGAGGAATGAATCTAGAAAAATTGAAAGTTGTCAAAAATTAAATGGAACACATAAAGATCAATATCCTAGGCATTCTAAGACTGGGAT
Source organism: Chrysochloris asiatica (assembly GCF_000296735.1). Lineage (NCBI taxonomy): Eukaryota > Metazoa > Chordata > Mammalia > Afrosoricida > Chrysochloridae > Chrysochloris > Chrysochloris asiatica. Next base: position 1,116,518 of record NW_006408693.1, read on the forward strand.
TGGTCATTTTGAGTCTGAAAATCATATGGTTTACAATGCCAGGATCATCGAATTGAAGAGGAATGATGTCACAGTCATCATCTAAAAGAACATTTCAAGATCCATCATTAAGTACAATGCTGCTTGTGATAGCATAATATCCATATATCTACAATGAAGACCTGATGTGGTACTGTTGGCTAAGCACCAGACTGCCAACCACAAGGTCAGCTATTCAAACCCACCAGCTACTCCTTAGGAACCCTATATAATGTCACTATGAGTCAAAGCGATTTGACGATACTTAACAACAACAACAACAACAAGGAAAGAAAATTAATACCATTATTCTTCAAATTTGCACACCAACCACTAAAGCCAGTGATGATGAAATTGAAGAATTCTTTCAACTTCTTCAGTCTTAAATTGATCAAACATGTAATCAAGATGCATTGATAATTACTGGTGATTGGAATGCAAAAGTTGGAAACAAAAAGGATGAACCCAGGACATTTTGTTATGACAGAAAGTGAGAAAATGGTTCAAGAATGCTGTGAAACTATCAATGATACAGGATTGATGTTGAGAAGCTCACACTGACCAATCTAGGACGATTTGAGCATTAAAATATGTTGTGATAGTAATGAATTTGAACTCATTCAGTAACAGTCCATGATTTCACAGTGACATGCAGGAATTAATGAATGTATTCTGCACTGCAAAGAATAACAACTAAAAATACACGATAATGATGATGCATATAGAAAATCACTATTATTTTGTTGATTCTGACTCATAGTGACCCATCTGACATAAACAGAATGCATCATTTTTCTCCTGTAGACTGGTTAGTGGGTTTGAACTGAGGGCTTTGCAGTTAGTAGCCCAATGCTAACCCACTATGCTTCCAGGGCCCCTAGAAAGTCGTTTATTATTGATAAGCACTGTTGAGTCCGTTTTGACTCATAGTGACCCTGTTTAGGTTTCCAAGGATCAGCTGGTGGGTTTGAAGTGCCTACCTTGCAGTTCAAACTGATCTTGCCCTCAGTTCTTATCCTACAATGCCATACCAGATCTCCAGAAAAACATCAGTAGAAGTTAAAATAAGACGATACATGCTAAATGGGGAACAAAATAATTAATTGCACAGTGCCAAAATGTATTTCCACAGATTACAAAAGAAAATGGAGAAAAATAAAATTTTTCAGTGAAAGAATGTTCATAAAAACAATACATTTATCACATGATTAAAGTCACCAATATTAATATTAGAGCACTTCCTGTTATAATCTTATAAAAACTTTGCAGATAACTCCATTATCTGCTATTTCACCTCCATTCTCTGCTATTCATGACAAAAATTCATAATTTGAATCCAATAATGAGACAAACCCAAACTGAGGGACAGTGTACAAAAGAAGAGCCCTCATCCTTTCAACAATACTAAGTTCAAGAAAGACACAGATAAAATGCTGTGGCACTCTTTCAAATTAAGGATGACTGAAGAAATGGATGCTTAAATGTAAATATTTCTGAATTGCATCCATTGGAGTAGAAAATATACCATTTATGAGAAGCAATATTGGAATCACTAAAGAAGTCTGAATATGCCTCTGTATTAAATATAGGATTAAGTAAGTGTTATATTTTGTTTTGATATTTCTACCATAGTAATTAAGAGCTTATCCTTGTTCATAACAACAACAATAACAACAACAAAAATAGAGTTAAATGGGTATATTGTGTTCAACTCGGAGACCTGGTGTGACGCTGTAGGATAATCAATTAACTATGAGGTCGGTTTGAACTACAAGGTCTGCTCTCAGTCAGAAATGAATGAACAGCACTTAGCACCAATAACAGCAGCATTGTGTTCAACTCACTTTCAAATTATTCAGAAAAGAAAAAGTATACACACAAAGGGAAAGGAAAAAAAAACAAGAGGGATAAAATATAAGCAACTGGTGAATCTGAGTAAAATGTATGCAAGGAGTGCCTTGTACTATTCTTGTAAAAAATTTTTTGCTAAATTTAAATGCACATCAAAGTGAAAAATTACTCCAAAAATCTTATATAAGGGAGCATAGGGTTTATTTTAGCCACTTAAACAGAAAATATGAATTTTTACTCCAGTTTGGAGTCCTGGTTTGGTGATATAGGATAAGCATGGGACTGCTAACTACAAACTTGGTAGTTCAAAGCCATCAGCCGCTCCTTGGAAACCCTGTAAAGGATCACTATGAGTCAGAACCGGTGCGACACTTAGCAACAACAGTATAGACAGCAAAAAAGAAAGAAAACCCTCAGTGAGAAGGTTTAGTCAATAGCCTTAACAAAGTCTCAAAGGTAGTGAAGAAGGTACAAAGCTGGGTAATCTTTCATTCATATGGTCAACATGAATTGAAGCCAAATTAATGGTGACTAAAGGAGCTGGTGTAGTGCTGTGGGTTAACGCACCGGACTGCAAAGCCATTTGAACTGCAAGATCAGCAGTTCAAGCTCACCAGTTGCTCCTTCGAAACCCTATATAGGGTCGCTATGGGTAGGAACCAACTCTACGGCACTTAACAACAACAACAAGAAAGGAGCTGTGGGTTAATGCGCCAGACTGCAAAGCCGTATGAACTGCAAGGTCAGCAGTTCAAGCTCACCAGCGGCTCCTCTGAAACCCTATACAGGGTCGCAATGGGTCAGAATCGACTCGACAGCACTTAACAACAAACAACAACAAAAGGAGCTCTGGGGATTACGAATTGGGCTGCTAACCTCAGGGTCAGCAGTTCGAAACTACCAGCTGTTCCGCAGGAGAAAAATGAGGCGTTCTGCTCGCGTAAAGATTTACAGCCTCTGAAATCCTGTGCAGGGTCACTATAGTCAGAACTGACTCCATGGTACTTTACAACAACAACAACAACAACAGAGATTTACAGCCTTGAAAACCCTGTACAGGATCGCTATGAGTCTGAAACCACTCCACGGGACATAACAAGAACAACATCAACTAACAAGTTCTCATTCGTTAGAGCTGCCTCCTCAAAGTAGAGTTGACCATGATGAC
>NW_006408693.1:1119654-1120635 GCF_000296735.1 Chrysochloris asiatica
ATATAGTCAAGCTACAATCACACTCTATAAAACACAAAAACCCAGGCAAGAACCAATACCAACTGCCATATACCAGGGAGGGAGACAACACCTGTGAAAGTTACTCTGCATTAAGCAATAAGAAGAGTGAAAACAGAAGCCCATATCTTGATCATATCTACCAGGAGGCAATCAGAAAGCATGAAAAAATACCAAAAACACACACTCAAGTAAGTATTAAGGCCACAGATAAACACCAAACATGTCCAAGAAGCAAAAGCAGATGACCTTATCATTACATGTCCAGAAACAAGATAAAATATCTGAGACAAATGACCTAGAGGTAGGTCTGGACTTCATTCTGGAAGGAGGAACGGCCTTGGAAATGCCTGAGAAGGAATTCAGAAAAATGATTATAAAATGTTTGGAAACACTTTAAAATGGAGTTGAAAAAAATAAGGAAGAAGTCAGGAAAGAACTACAGGAATAATGAAATAACATAGATATAGCATTGGAAACAAATCAAAACCTACAAAAAGAGGTCCAAATGATCAAAAATAGAATATCTGAAATAGACAATACATTGAAAGGGCCAAGGATTAGAATAGAAGAAATGGAAGGCAGAACTAGTGATCTGGAAGACAAATCTCTCAATACCTAAGATGGAAGAGCAAGGAGAAAAAACTGATAAAAAAAAAAAAAAATCATAAGAAGGTATAAGATTCATGTTGGACAACATGAAGAGGAACAATTTAAGAAGTATAGACATTCCAGAACAGGAAGAATCACACAAGTCCACAGAGGAAATAGTTGAAGAAATGCTGGAAGAAAATTACCCTAACATCCTGAAAAGTGAAAAGATAAACATTCAAGGAGCTCACCCAACCCCAGGAAGGATAGACCCCAAAAGAAAATCACCACGAAATATCATAATCAAGCTGTCCAAAATCAAAGATAAGGAGAGAATCCTGAAAGTAGCTAGAAAAAAGAGAAATGTTACAT
>NW_006408693.1:1120735-1122260 GCF_000296735.1 Chrysochloris asiatica
ACAAAGTATGAATCTGGGAAAATTGGAAGTTGTCAAAAATGAAATGGAACACATAAACATCAATATTTTAGGTACTAGTGAGCTGAAATGGACTGGTATTGGCCATTTTGAATCTGTCAACCATATGGTTTACTATGTTGGGAATGACAGATTGAAGAGGAATGGTGTTGTATTCATTGTCAAAAAGAACATATCCAGATCAGTCAAGAAGTACAATGCTGTCTGTGATATGATAATATCCATATGCCTACAGGGAAGCCCAGTCAATACCACTATCATTCAAATTTATGCACCAACCACAAAAGCCAGTGAGGATGAAATAGAAGAATTCTGCCAACTTCTTCAATCTGAAATTGATCAAATATGCAATCAAGATGTATTGATCATTACTGGTGATTGAAATGCAAAAGTTGGGAGCAAAGAGGAAGGATCAGTAGTTGGAAAATATGGCCTTGGTGATAGAAATGATGCTAGATATCACATGATAGAATTCTGAAAAATCAATGATTTGTTTATTTCAAATACCTTCTTTAGACAGCATAAGCGACAACTATACACATGGGCCTGACCAGATGGAATACATAGAAATCAAATTGACTACATTTTCTGAAAGAGATGATGGAAAAGCTCCATATCATCAGTGAAAACAAGGCCAGAGGCAGACTGGGAAAAGCTCCATATCATCAGTGAAAACAAGGCCAGAGGCAGACTGTGAAAAGGACCATCAATTATTCATATGCAAATTCAAACTGAAGATGAAGAAAATGAAAACAAGTCCATAGGAGCCAAAATATGACCTTGAATATATCCCACCTGAATTTACAGATCATCTGAAGAACAGATTTGATACATTAAACACTTAAGACTAAAGACCAGACGAGTTGTGGGATGACATCAAGAACATCATACATGAAAAAATCAAAAGGTCATTAAGACTAGAAAGAAGATAAAGTTCAAAATGGATGTCAGAAGAGACACTGAAACTTGCTCTCCAGTGTAGAGATGCTAAAGAAACTGGAAGAAATGAGGATGTCCAAGAGCTCAACAGAAAATTTCAAAGATCAGCTCGAGAAAATATGGCCAAAGATTACAAAAAAATGTGCAAAGATCTGGAGTCAGAAACCCAAAGAGGAACAACACGCTCAGCATTTCTCAAGTTGGGGGAACTGAAAAAAAAATTCAAGCCTTGACTTTTGTAATTGAAGAATTCTCTGGGCAAATTATTGAATATGCGGAAAGCATCAAGAGAAGATGGAAGGAATACACAGAGTCACTGTGCCAAAAGGAAATGGCTGATGTTCAACCATTTCAAGAGGTACCATATGATCAAGAGCCAATGATACTGAAGGAGAAAGTCCAAGGTGTATTGAAGGAATTGGCAAAGAACAAGGCACCAGGAATTAATGGAATAAAAATTGAAACCTTTCTAGAAAGTGAGGCAGCATAGGAGGCACTCACTTATCCCTGCCAAGACATTTGGAAGACAACTATCTGGCTGACCCATATTTGTGCCCATTCCAAATAG
>NW_006408693.1:1122360-1123171 GCF_000296735.1 Chrysochloris asiatica
TAAAACCTTGAAAGAATAAAACTATCAAGCAAGAATCCTTTATCCAGAAAAGCTATCAATCAAATATGATGGTGTAATCAAAGCCTTTCAGGATAAACAGAACTTAAGGGATTTTACAAAAGCCAACACTGTGCTACAAAACATCCTAATAGGAGTTCTGTGGATGGAGAACCAACAAGAACAGACAACAATAGGAGATAGACATACGTAGCAGCACCACCAAAATTAATTTGACAGAAAGAAGAGTCGAGAACAGAATAAAACTATAAGTACACCCTCAGAGAATCTGGGAGGTCAAACTATGATTAAAACAATTACAATGTAAAAGATGGTTAAAATGTAGGAACAGAGATCCAGATGGTGAGAGGGTCAGGTAGATTACAGGATAAAATAGACTGCACTAAATGGAGAGAAAAATTAATGGATTATAAGACAAACTCAAAGAAAATTAACACTTAACAACATACCAAGAAAACAAAAATACAGGAAGAAAATGGAAACATTACAACTATGAGGAAACTAACAAGAAAGAATGCAAAAAGCATGAACTCAACAAAGTAAGACACACAGAACAAAAAAGCAGCCACACCATAAAAAAACAAACATTATGGCAGCAATTAATCCATCCCTATCAATAATTACACTGAATGTAAATGGATTAAATGCACCTGTTAAGAGACGGAGAGTGGCAGCATGGATAAGAAAACAAGATCCTTCAATATGCTGTCTGCAGTTGTGGAACAATATACACTTGTCTGAGGATATTCATCAGCTACATGCTCAAATTTATGATATAAGTAATTCTCAAAGT
>NW_006408693.1:1124206-1129448 GCF_000296735.1 Chrysochloris asiatica
TGTTTTGTTCTGTTGTGCATAAGGTCGCTATGAGTCGATACTGACTCGATGGCACCTAAGAACAACAAACAGCATTTAATTTATTTAATCAACACAATCTTGACTGGAAAACAAAATCAATATCAAAAAGTCCAAATTGGGTCATAACAAAAGGCACAACAAAAATATATGATATTACCTTTTAATGATGCAGACATTTAAAAATCAGCATCAAAGATATTAAGCCTGTTTATTTGAGTTGAAATGAGAAAGCTATACCTCGGTAGGTAATTTTAAAAAGGTCATATATGCCCACTTAATAATCTCTCCTGTTCAAGACACATCAATATCTTCAAAAGATTTTTTATGGAAATCTTTCTAATTTATTTATTTGCTTAGGCACTATACTTACCTGATGAATTGCTCATAGAATATATTTATAATCAAGCCATTAATAAAAAAATTTGGCTGTTCAACTGAATTTCATTTCTTACAACAAATTGTCAAGTCAGCAGCATTAAATTTATGTTAGCTTTTATATTTACTCAGGAAACAAAAATAAAGACATTAAGTACCTCTGATGTTTCACAGAGTTTAAGTTACCAGTAGCATGTGCGATAGGGCTGTATTATTTCACCATAGACACACTGATTGTTGGCTAGAGAAGAAACACCTGACATTTCTGACTTCTCCAAAATTAAATGAGTCAACTGTGTTCTCTTATTCTAATACTCATACCCAAAATTATGACATCATTATTTTAGTTAAATAAATAAAAAATGTAAGGAAATTGTCTATAGTTTCTATACTGTAAGTGATCTTGGTGGTGGTTATGTGCCATAGTGACCCTGGGTATGATTACTGAGGTGTAAATCTTTATGGGGGTAGAAAGCCTCATCTTTCTTCCATAGAACCGCTAGTAGTTTTGAACTGCTGAGCATGAAATTAGCAGTCCCACTCGTAACCACTACACTAGCAGAGCTCCTTGTAAGCAGTATTACTGGTGTTGAAATAGCGTAAATTCCCAAGCCAAAAAAATAGCAACAATTATAATAGCAACAATGATAACATTTAAGCACCATTATCTCTTTCACATGATTATAAGTGTTCCCTAAATATTACCTATTTAATTCTTACAAAAATAAAGAAATCAAGGTACAGAAAAGTCATAAAATTTGCTCAAAGTAACACAGATTGAAACCTCAGCAGACTGACTCCCGAGCTGGAAGTAAAATGGGAGATCCTAAATGATCCAGCAGTGTTTTGCTCTCTTATACACGGGGTTGCTGTGAGTCAGTACTGACTCAATGATACCTAACAATACAACAACAAAAGCAAAGATGTAGCAGTAAGAAGACAACACTTGGGTAAACAATAATGTTGAACTCTTAATTTAAGAATTTTCTTCAAGTGAATAGAAGTGGTAGGGATGAAAAATTGGTTGTGCCAAAATTACAAAGAGAGAGTGATTAAAGAGCAATGTGAAAGCACTTGTTAAAATTCTGTTAAACTATAACCTTTGCACCACTTCAGCTAGGAGAACACTGAGTTTGTTTGTTTTATAAATTAACATAAATCCATGGTTCTGCTCAAAGATTTATAATGAGCAACAGATTATTGTCTGGTATTTGCAAGATGTTTCATGAACAATCTTGTTGTTAAGTGACACTGAGTCACTTCCCACTCATAACAACCGTGTATAGAATTTTCAAGGAGCAGCTGATGGGTTTGAAGTGTCAACTTTGTAGTTCAAACTGAGCTTGCAGTCCAGTGTTTATCCTACAGTGCCACATCTCATACTGTATGGAGTATTGGGATAATAAATATGCAATGTAAATAACAAATACACAATGTAAATCTCAACTAATATGAACGATGCACTGTTATTGTGGTACTATGGGATAAGCTCTAGAATGCTAACCACAAAGTTGGCAATTCAAACGCCAGACCCTCTCTCAGAGAAAGATGAGGCTTTCTGCTTCCATAAAGATTTACAGCCTCAGAAAGCATCAATATGAGTCAGAACCAATGGCAGTCAGTTTGAGGATTTTTAAAGTACTATTTAAAAATTTTCTTAACCTAACAAAAATTGTTGTTGTTATTAGGTTGTCGAGTCAGTTCCGACCCATAGCAACCTTGTATAGGGTTTCTGAACAAAGGCTGGTGAGCTTGAACCCATGACTTTGCAGTCTAGCATATTAACCCATAGCACCACACCAGAATTCCATTTTATTTTCTATTCCAATTATCTACTGCATTCAGGCTGTTATTATAATGGGAGTCCTGGTGTGGTGCTTAGCATAAGCACTGGAATGCTAGCCACAAGGTCAGCAATTCAAATCCACCAGTCACTCCTCAGAAACCCTATACAATATATCTAGGAGTCAAAAGAGGCTGGACAGCACTTAACAAACAGTAACAACAATGATCACATTCTCAGAACTGAGCAGTAGCCTCTCAAAAAGAATCTTCAGACCACTCCTATCCAAACTACTGTTTGTCTTCGCAACTATAAAATTTTCACTCTCCTCAATTCTTTCAATGACTTCCAATAGCCTACCAAATTAATTTTAGGCTACTTAATCCAGTATCTATGACTTTCCAAAATATTCCTGAACATAAACGTGTAGGTTACCTCTTACTACTATATCACAAACAGCTTATTCATCAAGATAAGTATCCTGTGTTTTCCATGTGGTGAGGAAGCTTAGCATAAGAGAAAAGGGATACATTTGGGGACAGAAAGATGATTATGTTTCTTGGTTTTACCACCTAGTTGCTGTGTGACTCTCATCAATGTATATAACTTATTGAACCAAGCCATAGTTTGCCATTGTGCTGAAAGAGGTTTTGATGCCCAATCCACAAAACTTTTTGTTGTTGTTGTTGTTAAGTGCCATTGAGTCGGTTTTGACCCATAGTGACCCTGTACAGGGTTTCCGAGGGTGTAAATCTTTACGGGAGTAGAAAGCCTCATCTTTCTCCCAAAACTTTTTAGAGGATTAAAATACACTGATACAAAAACCATTACTGTGCTCAAGGTTCTGTATACTAGGCACTGTGTTGTTGGACAACAGGATATAAAACATACAGACTAATATGAGATTTTTGAAAGTATAATACTTTTTTTTTTAATGGTTTCAGCAGTATTTCAACAGGGAACTATCAGAATTTCAAGCTGAATTCAGAAGAGGACATGAAATGAGGGATATTGTTGATGTCAGATGGATCTTGGCTGAAAGCCAAAAATGTCTGTGTTTTATAGACTATGCAAGCATATTCAATTGTGTGGATCATAACAAACTGTAGATTACATTGCAAAGAATGGGAATACTATTCTTCATTTAATTGTGTTCATATGGAACTTGTACATAAACCAAGAATCAGTCACTCTAACAAAACAAGGGAATACTTCCTGCTTAAAAGCCAGAAGGTGTGGGTTAGGGTTATATCATTTCACCATATGTATACATTTGTATGCTGAACATATAATCTGAGAAGCTGGGCTATATGAAGAAAAACATGACATCAGGATTGGAGGGAGACTCATTAAGAACTTGAGAGATGCAAATGGCACAATCTTGTTTACTGAGTGCAAAGAGGTCTTGAAATGCTTACTGACAAGAATCAAAGACTACAGCCTAAACATAAAAAGGAGAAAACAAAAACAAACAAACAAACAAACAAAACAACCCCTCACAACTACATCAATAAGTAGTATCATGATCAAAGGAGACAACTGAATTTGTCAAGCTTTTCCTTATAGTTGGATCCACAATCAATGCCCATAAAAGCAGCAGAAATCAAAAGACATTTTGTATTGAGAAATGTTTGTTTAAAGTGTTAAGAAGACTACAGTACATCTGACCCAAGCCATAGACCTTATATGCATGTGAGTACTGGACAGTAAATCAGGAAGTTTAAAGAAAAATTGATACATTTGAATTATGGTTTTAGGGAAACAATACTGAATATATTGTAGATTGCCTAAAGGACCATAATGTGTCTCTCAGTTTGTAGTACTGTGGTGATTAGTTTATTGTTCTTAATGCTAGAAGTTATGCTACTAATATCTTAAATAATGAAAGGATCACCCATGGTGGATATATTTCAGCTGAGTTAATCTGTCTGAAATAAAACAGATTAAGGAGAAGGAAAGACAGACTATTTCTGAAAGTTTACCTACTGAACACCTTAGGAATAGCAGTGGAACATTGTCTCGTACAGTGCTGGAACCAGAACCTCAATTTGGAAGGCACTCAAAATATAAATGGGGAAGATCTGCCTCCTAAAAGTAAAGTTGACCTTAATGACATAGATGGATAAAAGTTTTCAGGACTTCATTTCCTGATGGGACACAATTCAAAATGAGAGGAAAGAGATGAAAACATCCATAAATAAGAATGTGGAATGTACAAAGTATGAATCTAGGAAAATTGGAAGTCATCAAAAATCCCACATAAAGATCAATTTCCTAGGCAATAGTGAACTGAAATGAACTGGTATTGGACATTTTTAATCAGACAATCTTATGATTTACTATGTTTAGAATGACAAATTCAATAGGAATGGCATCGAAGTAATCTCAATTACAGCACTTCAATATCTATATTGAATTAAAATGCTGTCTGTGATAAGTTAATATCCATATGCCAACAAGGAAGACTAGTTAATATGAATACTATTAATATTTGTGCATTAACCATTAAAGATAACTATGATGTAATGGAAGAATTAAACCAATTTTTCAGTTTTAAATGGATCAAACTTGAAATCAAGATGCATTGATAATTACTGGTGATTAGTAGGCTTGTCGGAAACAAAAAGGAAGGATCAGTAACATTGGGGATAGAAATGATGCTAAAGACCCATGATAGAATTTTTCAATACCGACTTATTCATTACAAATTAATTTATTCATAAACAGTGATGTCTATACATGTGGACCTCTCCCAATGTAGGAATCAAGCTGATGACATATACAGAAACAAACAATACAAAAGCACAATATCACAATGCAAATAAGGCCATCCACAGACTATGGAACAGACTCAATTGCTCATATATTAGTTTAGACGGAAGCTGAAGAAAATGAAAACAAGTCCATGACAGCCAAAACAAGACTGAATATATTCCACCTGAATTTAGAGACCATCTCAAGAGCAGGTTTGATGCATTAGAAACAAAGACCAGAAGAGTTTGGGATAACATCAAGAACATCATACATGAAGAAAGCCAAGAGACTGCAAGAGATGATGAAGTA
>NW_006408693.1:1135263-1138113 GCF_000296735.1 Chrysochloris asiatica
AAGAAGGACCAGTTGCTAGAGAAGGATATCATATTTGGTAAGGTGGAGGGTCAGAGAAAAAGAGGAAGACCCCCTGAGAGATAGATTGGCAAAGTGGCAGCATCAATGGCCTCAAGCATGGCAACACTTGTGAGGTTAGCCCAGGACTGGGCAGTGTTTAATTCTGTTGTGCATTCATTCATTCTGCTATGAATCGGTATTGACTCGATGGCACCTAACAACAACAATACATAAATATAAATAAAATATAAATATAAGTATGTGTGTGTGTGCGTGTGTGTGTGTGTGTGTGTAGGGATCCTGGTGTGGCACTGAAGGACAAGCACTATACTGTTAACTGCAAGGTCGATGGTTCAAACCTACCAGCCACTCTTTGGATACCATATACAGGGTCCCTATGAGTCAGAACCAACTTGACAGCACTTGACAACAACAACATACATGCATTTATATATACATAGCTGTTCTGTTATGCTACATATTTCTGAGTAAGGCAACATTTATATATAAAATTTGTACAAGTAATTTTGAAGTTCCCAAAGAGATATTGATTGGAGCTATTTATTTAAGAATTATTAATATACAGATGGTATTTAAAGCCAAAACACTTATTATGATCACCTGTAGAGTAAATAAGGAATCTTGGTGGTGCAATGATTAGATCCATCACTGTTAACTGGAAGGTTCTTGGTTCTAATGTAACCTGCAACTCCATACTGATTTATTCATCATGACTACAGCATAGAAAATCCTATGGTGCAATTCCACACTGTCACATGCAGTTGCTATGAGTCAAAAATCCATTTGACAATATCCAACAACACCATCAGAGAATGATTAGCAAAATTTTTAAGATTGAGTCTGAGGCCACCACCATCATGTGTACATGTAGGGAGATGAAGAAGAATCAGAAAAACTCAGAATGAATTACAGTAAAATAGAAGGAGGAGAACCAAAGGAGGTTTTCTACACAGGGAAATTTTTGAAGAAGAAAGATGAATTTTAAAAACAAGTGAAAAATTCCTCTTCTCAGTAAATATGTGGTTGGAGAAGAATGTGATGGAAAAGATATAAGAAACATTGTCAGCATAAAATTGATACAAATTGAATTCTGGTGGGATTTTGGATAGGATTGAAGATGAAGAAAAAGAGATGGCAATGTATGTTTTGTAACAAATAAATCATCACATCATTACCCTGAATAAGAAAATTAGAAGTGAAGCTGATTTGAGAAGGCAATCAAATAAATATTCAACAAGTAACTAAGATATGTAAAACAGTATGCTTAATGCAAGGACGTATAATTATTATAACATTTTTTTTTCCTCAAGGGTATATATTTCCCACTTGAAAAAAAAAAATTTCCCACATGAAAAAAAATCTTCAATGCAAATGGCTTTTAACAGAGACAATTAAATTCGAAGACTGTCTTGAATACATACATTAAAAATAATTTAATTCTTTTAAGAATATTAAGAGGAATAAAATATGACTGTGGAAGAACACAGTATTTCTCAAGCTGAAAGAGCTGGAGAAAAAAATTGAAGACTCAAATTGTAATTCTGAAGGATTCCGTAGGTAAAATACTGAATGATGCAGAAAGCATCATAAGAAACTAGAAGGTAAACACAGAGTCACTGTACCAAAAGGAAATGGTCGATATGCAACCATTTCAAGAAGTAGCATATAACCAAGAACCAATGATATTGAAGGAAGAAGTCCAAGGTGCACTGAAGGCATTCATGAAAAACAGGCCAGTAGGAATTGATGGGATAGACATAGAGATTTTTTAACGAACTGATACAGCACTGGAGGCACTCACTCATCTATGCCAAGAAATTTAGACAGGTCAGCTGATTAGAAGATAATTGTATTTGTGTCTATACCAAAGAGAGGTGTCCCAGTGGAAGGCGGAAATCACAAAACTATATCATTAATATCACATGCAAGAATATTTTTTCTAAAGAAAAATTTAAAATGCCTACAACAGTACATTGACAATGAACTTCAAAAAACTCAAGCAGGATTCAAAAGAGGATGTGGACTTAGGAATCTCAATGCTGCTACAGATGGATCTTAGTTGAAAGCAGAGAGTACCAGAAAGCTGTTTATTTATGCTGTGCTCACTATGCAAAGACTTTCAACTGTGTGAATCATTACAAACTATGGATAACATTACAAACAATGTATATCAGAACACTTGATTGTACTTATGAGAGACGTGTACAAATATCAAGAACCAGTCATTCCAATAGAATAAGTTAATAGTGAATGCCTTTAAATCGGGAAACCTGTGTGCTAGGGGTGTATTCCTTTATCCTACTTATTTCATTCTGTCTACTAAACAATTAATCTGAGAAACTGGATTATATGAAGAAGAGAATGGCATCTGGATTGGAGGAATACTCCTTAACAGCCTGAGATATGCAAATAATACTATCTTGCTTGCTGAAAGCAAAGCAGATTTTAAATACTTACTGATGAAGGTCAAAGACCATAGCATTGAGTATGGATTGTACTTAAATGTAAATAAATAAAAATCCTTACAAATGGACAAGTAAATAACATTATGATAAATGGAGAAAAGATTGAAGTTATCAAATATAACATTTTGTTTGGATCCACAATCAACACTCATGGAAGCAGCAGTCAAGAAATAAAAGGACATATTGCATTAGGCAATCTGTTGCACAAGACCTCTTTAAAGTGTTAAAGAGCAAACATATCAGTCTGAGGACTACTAAAGTGAGCCTGACCCAAGCCGTAGCATTTTTTTAAATGTTTTATTGTGAATTATGTGATCGTTTACATGGGCGAACATTAGTTTTACATTCATCCTATAGTATATCG
>NW_006408693.1:1138618-1140106 GCF_000296735.1 Chrysochloris asiatica
ATGGCACTTAACAACAACAACAACAACAAGGCTTGGCTGTGTTTTGTTCTGTTGTGCATAGAGTTTCTATGAGTCAGACCTACCTAACAACCCTAACAACAAGAGGAATAAGATACAGTCCATTTTTGGCAATGCAATTAAAGAAAGAGAATGTATGTTGGACGAAAGAGAACGTTGGAAGACAGAAAGAGAATATATATTCATGACAGAAAATGGCTACAATGATGTGATAGTCATGATAATGTTGTGATAATAACAAGATGAAGAGGACCACCAGTCATTTTCTATAGTCCTAGGGTAGAGCTGTGGGTTAATGCACTGTACCGCAAGGGTAGTTTGAACCGCAATGTCAGCAGTTCAAACTTACCAGATGCTTCACAGAAAGCCTATACAGGGTCACTATGGGTTGGAACCGAGTCATAGGCACTCAACAACAACAAGTCATTTGTTTTATTATGTATATACTTTGATTCATTTTGTCCCCAACAACCACGAATTGTTGCATTTTTTATTGCCACTTAATGTATAATGAAATAAGCCTAGAAATAAAGTAGCTATCCAAGATGTTAAATAATGGCATGTACATTCAAACCCACATTAGTCTGATGTCAATCTATGTTCTTTCACCATGCTATAGTTATTTTAAATAAGAATATGATTCTGTGCATTTTCAATATGTAGAAATAGTATTTAGTTGGTTTGAAATAGGAAGGGCTTTGTGAATTAAGATGGCATTTCCGAATTACCACAATTTCTGAATGTCATAATTACATTTGCATTTTTCTATTGAAAATACTGAAATAAATTTTATATTAAACTTTAAAGAAACCTTAAAATTTACCTATTTGCAACTTCTCAATTTTTTTCTATCGAGAAAGCAAAGAAGAGTTAAAGACAGAAGAATAAGCAAAACCAGGGCCCACCACAAGCATCAATTTGCTTTGAAGTCTATATTCACTCTGAAAATTGCATGTGGATTTTAATTTTACTCCATAATGTATCCATGTTACCATAAGTACAGACTTATATTTTCAATAAATAAAGAATCTTCACCAAGAGGCAGTATGTTTCATTTTTGGTGCCTTATGTCTTTTGCATTACCCTCTTAACACAAGAAATACATTTTTTGTGTGTGGTTGGATAGAAGTCCAATTTTGGTGGCAGTAAAATTGCTAAATTCAAAATATTGTAATTTGATTAAAATTCAAATATGCTTACCTGATAGGGACAACAAATCTATTGTAGTCATCTGCATATAGAATATAATTCTGAATGGGAATCACACAATAAGTTGTCTTAAAATTTACCAATTACATAAAGTTCAAAAACAGAAGTTTAAATGAAACAATTTCTCTGTGATATTTTAGTTCCTCTCCTTTTGGGATTATTTGTTCAGAACACATTCTTTATTCTCTTCTAAGCTTAAAAAATTTTTAAAACTCATCCTGGATGGGGAAAAAAAGTACTTTGCTAACAAGGAGTTTATTT
>NW_006408693.1:1140309-1143181 GCF_000296735.1 Chrysochloris asiatica
CCACTACGCTACGGAAGATGTCTAGTTGTGCTTATTGATTCTACATTTGTTTTGAAAGACAAAGAAAAGCAAAAGCATTTTTGCTAATAAAAACCATGGGACAAATTTTAAATTAATAAAAAGAGATTGACAGCAGGTTTAGGACATTCTTTTGAAGCAATTAAAAGGCATAGAGTAGGGCATCAAAAAGCCATATTCTAAGAAAGCCTTCCTCAACCAAACCTGGTCTAACAATGCTTGGAACAAGTCATAAATGTGCTCCAATGTGCTTACAATTTTTTTTATTTCAAATAGACTGGGCTTGAAGTTAATTGTCTTTCTCATTACTTCAACAGTCACATCTGGGAGTTTTGTTTGTTTATTTGTCTTCACATTTAGCCTAATTGGTCTTCCTCAATTCCTTCTATACTTGCATATCTTTCTGCAGATGTTGTCACCTATCTATTGCATCTACCTTCTTCCTGGTATTTTCTTGCCACTGATTTAATTTATAAAATTATACAGTAAAGTTTAAATTCATTACTTACAAGCACACATTCATAAACATAATGATACATACACAAAAAGACTGATGAGCATGCCCACACACCTTTATGTTGTTAGATTTGGTTCACAATTTCGTCCAAAAGGCCAGGTAGAGTTTGTATAATATCAATAGTTGTTATTTGGTTTCTTTATGGCACCATAGGATATGACTTGACCTCAAGGTTGATTTGACCCACAAGGTCAGCGTTTCAAATTCCCCAGCCGGTCCTCGGAAACCTCCCTATAAGTTGGAGCCCACTGGATGTCACTTAACAGCAACAATAATGTTTAAGAAGTTTTATTTTGGTCTCTGAGTCCAATACCCTGGAATTTCATATTAAATGTGTGTACTGGAAAACTAGGAGCACAGTGACTCTATAAGATAAGCACAGGACTGAAAACCACAAGGTCCTTACTTTGAGTCCTTTAGCTCTTTCTTTCTTCTTTCTGTGAAAGAAAGGTGAGACTTTCTGCTCCCACAAAGATTTAAAAGGCTTGGGTAGCTATTAAGTTCTGAATCGATTCAAAGGCACCAACAAAAACAAACACAACTGGAAAACTTGAGTCCTGTGTGGTACAGCAGGATAAGCACTGGATTAGCAGTCCAAACCTACTAGAAACTCCTCTGAAACCAAATACAGGGTTGCTATGAGTCAGGATCGACTTGATAGAACTTAACAAAAGCAGTATCTGGAAAACTAAAATTTCAGCAGTCTTTCTTACCATTCTTTAACACACTGTTGTTCAATAGAACATTCTGTGATGTTGGAAACATTTTATGTCTATCCAATTTAATACTGTAGCCACTAGGTACCTATGCTCCCGTAAAGATTTACAGCCTCAGAAACAGGGTCGCTACTGAGTCGGAACCAACTCTGCGGCACATAATAACAACAGATATATAGCTACAGAGCATACGAAATGTGGCTAGTGCAACTGAGGATCTGGACTTTAAGTTTCATTTCATTATAATTATTTATATATAAACAGTTAACTGTGACTCTCAACGTAAGACAGTGAAGTCCTAAAATAATGAGATTTCTACAAATTACTGGAAAGTCAGCATAAAAGATTAGGTGTTGCTAAATGATGTCAACTCAATTTCAGATTTATTTCACTATAAAGCTGAGATTCAGTATTTTCTGATGAAAGTAATTGATAGACATGATTTATATGCTAAATTAATAATATCCTCTTTATTCATTAATTCACTGATACAATGCACACTTGCTATAAAGATTATATTAAATCTTTGTAATGAATAAATGAATTAATTGAATTTTTAACATGTGTCAGGCAGTGTGAAGTATCCTAAGGAAACAATGGAAAGCCAAAAAAAATTAAATTCTATCATAGATGAGAATACAGGATATATAAAATAAGAGGGATTGATTTAAATTTATGATTTTTAAAAATTTGAAAAATTTAAATTTGCAAAATTAGGAAGCTACTGAAGAGATTATAAGGACTTTTAACAGAGGTATTTGGCATATGGAGGTCAGAAAAAATTCCTAAGGGAAGTGATACATGAACTGAAAGTTATAAGAAGCGTAACAATAGCTAAAGAGCTGGGGGAAGGAGAGTTCCAAGACAAAGGAGCACAATATGTGAAGAGTGAGTAGAAGAACTAACAGAAGGCTAGTGGAACTGTAGGAGAGAGAGGAGAGTAATTATACTACAAGATAAATTTAGAGTAAGAGGTACAAGTTGGATGATACAGAATCCTTTAAGGCCATAGAAAGGATTTTGGCCTTTATTGTAGGACCAGTATGTATTATTAAAGCACAACATAAAAGATAACTATACTCATGGTACAGTAGAATGAGCACTGAACTGCTAATCAAAAGGTCGGTGGTTCAAACGCACCAGCTGCTCCTTGGAAACCCTATACGGGGGTCGCTATTAATCAGAGCTGACACTAAGGCATTTAAAAACAACAACATACACTGGACCTCACCAGATGGAATACACATGCATTAAACTGACTACATTGGTGATAAGAGATAGTGGGAAAGATCCATATCATCAGTCAAAGAAAGGCCTTTGTCAGAATGTGGAACAGACCATCAGTTGCTCATATGTAAACTCAGGATATATAATGAGGGATATCATTGCTGACATTAGATGGAAATTGGCTGAAAGCAGAGAATATCAGAAATAAGTTTACCTATGCTTTATTGACTATGTAAAGGTTTTAACTATGGGGATTATTACTTACTATAGATAACACTTCGAAGAATGAAGCGTTCCACAACACTTAACTGAGTGCATTAGGAACCTGTACACAGACCAAGACGCAATTATTTGAACTGAACAAGGGAAAATTGAAAGGTTTAAAATCAGGAAG
>NW_006408693.1:1144091-1145000 GCF_000296735.1 Chrysochloris asiatica
TGGTTTAAACCCACCAGCCACTCTACTGCAGAGGAATCAATGCAACGGTGCTTAACAACAACAACAAGGACTTTAAAACCAGGCCACATTAAGGAATAGAAAGAATATAAATGATGGATTTGAATACCAAATCTACCACTGACTAGATATATAACCTGAATAAGCTACTTAGCCTCTCTAAGCCCTTGTATCTCATTACAAAACATCAATAATGAAATCTTTCTTGCAGAACTACTTGAGAATTAAATGAGATTACATATATTAACTGCCAAATAAATGCTTAGAACATCGAAAGTGTTTATAAAACTGATAGCAATTTTAAAAATTGAAGTTAAACGGTCTTTACCATTTTCTTCTCACTATCATTACTTCATATTGGCTTCTCATCAGGTATTGTGTAGTTTATTTCACTTGGTCCCTAACTAACTTTTCTTCTATTCATCCTCCAGACTGCTGCTAGGATGATCTTTCTAAATTGCAATCGGATCATATTACTACCTTGCTTTAAGTCCTCAAAATACTGCAGAATTTACCCATAGTTCCCAGAATAACATTTAAATTTCTTATATTAACATCTAAAGTCTATTATGTACAGATGGCTTTCCTAAAATCTTAGCTCTATTGACTATAATTTTCCCACATAAACACTTCTAATAAACCTTACAGAACTTACTCAATGTACAGGCTTAACTATTCCTTACAATACCACATAACCAGTTCCAATAGTCCATAAATGTTGGTTGATGATGCATGGAGGGGATTGTAACCATGAAACGATATATGATAGAATGAATGTAAAACTAATGTTCTCCCATGTAAACTATCACATAATTCACAATAAAACATTAAAAAAAAATCCTAAGCTTAACCTCTGAAAAGATTTTCTTGGATCGCCACCTGCCCCACATA
>NW_006408693.1:1147934-1149396 GCF_000296735.1 Chrysochloris asiatica
AGGAATGGTTGGTGGTAATATAAATTAAAGACATATTTCCAATAACAAAATTCCACTTCCAATGTCAAAGGAGATTCTATCATTAGCTTTTCTAATAGTGCATATTACCCTTTAGGGAAAAAAAGAGAAATATTCAGGTTGCTATTACTATGCATAGCCTGAAGGTTTTATGCACAGTGTTTTAAGCACTGGCTTCCTAACCAAAAAAAGTCAGCAGTTGGAATCAACTCGATGGCAGTAGGTTTGGTGTGTTTTGGAATATATAACAAAAAATAATGTGTTCACTAAAAATATTAGCATACTTATTTAATAAAGAATAAATGGGAAATAATACATTGGTTTGGTTTGCTTATTTATATTACATGTTTGGGTCAGTTTCCACATTTCAGAGTATTTTAAATTTTCCAATAAATTGATTTCTATGATAAAATATCACTGTAAACATAGGGTCAATTCTTACAAATTTTAGAATAGTTTTTTCAAATGACCAAAATAATTTATGAAATGGTCCATCTTACAAGATTTTCCTATGTCCAAACAAACAAAGTAAACTGACTTTAGTAACCATAAGTTAATTTTATGACTTTGATATCTTCAAAATCTTGGGCATAAGGCTGACTGAAGATAACTACTCTGTATGAGTGAAGTAGATACTTCTCAGTTTATATATAATAAACTAAGTCACTGTGCCAAAAAAGAATATAGTTCATGTTCAACCATTTCAAGAGGTGCCATATGATCAAGAACCAATGGTACTGAAAGGAGAAGTCCAAGCTACTCTGAAGACAGCAGTGAAAAACAAGGTTCCAATAACTGGAATAAAAATTGAAATGTTTCATAAAGTTGTTACAGTGTTGTCTATGCTAAGAAATGTGGAAGACAGCTTCCTGACCAATCTTCCCTGACCAATATGGGAAGAGAGCCATATTTGTGCTTATTCCAAAGAAAGGTGACCAAATGGAATATGAAATCATCAAACAATATCATTAATATCACATGCAAATAAAGTTTTGTTAAAGATAGTTCAAAAACTGTTGCAACAATACATCCACAGGGAATTACCAGAAATTCTAGCAGGATTCAGCAGAGGATATGGAATGAGGGATATTGTTACTGATACCAGATAGTTCTTGCTGAAAGCAGAAAATACCAGAAAGATGTTTATTGCTGCTTTATTGACTATGCAAAGGCTTTAGTCTGTGTGGATCATAACAAACTATGGATAATATTGTGAAGAATGGGTACTCCAGAACACTTCTTTGTGCCCATTAGGAAGAACCTGTACACAGACCAAAAGTCAGTTATTCAAACAGAACACAGAAATATTGCATCATTTAAAGTTAGAAAATGTTTACACCAGGGTTTGTAACATTTCTCCACCTTTATTTAATAAATTTGTTGAGCAGATAACCTAAGAATTTGGATTACATGAAGAACAATGTGGCATCAGAATTGGAAGAAG
>NW_006408693.1:1150115-1152047 GCF_000296735.1 Chrysochloris asiatica
GACTCCGTGAACTCCCGTAAGAACAAAAAATCGTTCTTGGAAAAAGTACAACCAGAATGCTATTTAGAAACAAGGATGACAAGACTTTGGATCTGTAGTCAGGAGGGACGAGAGCCTGGAGAAGAACACCGGGCTTGGAAAACTGGGCATTAGGGAAAAGAAGAAAATCCCTGCATAAATGTGACACCAATGAGCCCTCCCGTAGCACTGACTACTAACCTTCGGTTCAATAATTCACTATAATTGCCACACAGAACTCTGGCACCACACTCACAGTTTTCAGGTTTATTAGGGATGTTAGCATGGTGTCCAGGATAAGAAATGCTCAAGCCACAGTTTTTCCAGTAAGCCAGCCACTACTTAGCTGTGTTCTCTGCCCAGTCAATGGTACAAAGCTCTCTTAGAGCTACTGATAAATACCCACAGGACACACCACAGCCTGAAGGCACTTGGCTTTCACTTCCTAGACCAGCCAACTTTACCCATCAATGAAATACATGGAGGCACTACTCTACAAGCAAGTCTCCTGCCCAGTCACTCAGCTTTCCTTTCTCTGTGTCATGGGAATTTCACCACTCTGTATTATACTCTGGTTTTTGGTTCTGTTGCTGCTGATCCTCTGCCACTTCTCCAGTGTCACAGTTTTCTGTCCTGGGTCAAAACGATTCAATGTAGAGGACTCTTGGGGTACAAAGGACACACTCTACTCCTGGCATTATGTGATAGTAATGAAATTTCCCTCCTCTCCAGATTCTGGGATGGATCATTTTAAATGCACCTTAGATTTCCAAAGTTTACAATCACAAATAACTCTGTTAACAATCACTCACATCTGAATGATACCATACTATCAATGCATTCATCCACCTTCTCTTACTCAGATCCATCAGGAAAAAGTGGCTTGGCCAGGGAGTGATGACTACTATGAGTAAAGAGCTATAGGAAGTAATCCACTGTAATGCAAACACCAAAGCAATGGATTGCCAAAGTGGCAACAACAGTGGGTTCAAGCATAACAATTGTGAAGATGGTGAAGGGCTAGGCAGTGTTTAGTTCTGTTGTCAAAGTGTCACTATGAGTTGGTATCTAATCACAACACCTAACAACAACTTTATAGTTCATAAATAGTACAAATGAATAACTTATTGTTGTTGTTGTTGTTGTTAGGTGCCATCAAGTCAATACCGACTCATAGTGACTTTATGCACAGCAGAACGAAATACTGCCTGATCCTGGGTAGTTACAAATTGGGCTGCTAATCTCAAGGTCAGCAGTTAGAAACTACCAGCAGTTCTGTGGGAGAAAGATAAGGCACTCTACTCCCGTAAAGATTTACAGCCCCAGAATCCCTGTGCAGGGCCAGTATGAATTGAAACCGACTCCAAGGTACTTAACAACAATGAATAACTTACTCTGCTGCAAATCCAAAATGTTTGTGTTTCATATGCACTCAGAGTCACCTCAGAAGGAAAACCTGGCTTTCTATTTTATTTATTGAAAACCCTATGGAGCAGTGGTAGCATGGTGGCTACAATTTGGATTACTGAGATCATAGTCAGCAGTTCGAAACTACCAGTTGTTCCCAGGAGAAAGATGAGGCTTTCTGCTCCTGTAAAGACTGATTGCCTCAGAAACACTATACAGCATCACTATGAGTAAGAACAGACACTATGGCACACAACCACTACCACCACCATGAAGCACAGTACTACCTGACACACATTGATTGGGTTTTTTTGAGTCTCTATCAACTTGAGAACAACTGGTTTTACTGATGTCACAGTATTTTGAACTTCATTCAAGCATGGATTACATTTTGAAAACACATGTGCTATTGGCTATGCTACCAGTGCTCTGTATCCACTACTCGTCTGTCGGTTTGTCGTACTGTGGTAGCTTCTGAGTTGCTGTGATTCTGAAAGACATGCCACA
>NW_006408693.1:1155062-1161715 GCF_000296735.1 Chrysochloris asiatica
TATATATATATGTTTATATATATATAAACCAAATTATACTAATTCATGTTAATTGCCATCAAATAGGTTCCCATGCATAGTGATTAATGGGTTTCTGAGAAGCCACTGATGGGCTTGAATCACCGACTTTGTGGTTGGCAGTCTAGTGTTTATCCTACAATGTCACACTAGGACTAATTCGTAATTAAGTTAATTCTCTTTTTAAAATGAGTCTTTTAAAACTCACCTTCCATATATACTGTCACCATAACCCCTCTCACATACACACAGGCGTGTGTGTGCTTTTCCCCTAAATTTTTGCTTAGTCATCTAACTCCTGAGCTAGGGGATGGCCTTATATATCATCCTGGAATTATAAGAGGGGCACCTATTCCTCATGCCATTTTCTAGCTTTCCTGTTCTGCACTTAAGTATAGAACACCTCCATCAATTCCACATTGTTCTCTTTATATTTGTCTTCAATTACTCAGTTCATGGTCCTACCCAAATTTCAGTGGTCATAACAACACAATCTGCATCCTTTCTGTACAAACCATAAATTATGTTCTGATACTTTGGTCCACTCAATAATTTTCAGTCCTCAGTAGAAGCTGATTGTTAAGGAATCTTGGTTATGTTCCCACACTGCCTTTGGAGTTCATGTCTTGATGGGGTTGTCCTCATTTGTACCAATCTGCCTCAGAATCTCTTTCAGTTATTACTACTCTAATTCTGTGTTTCACTTTAGACAGGGAGATTTCCCAGGAGGCTTGCAACCTCTAATATGACACTGTGGGAAGGCATAAATCATCTCTCCTCATATCTGAGTTTACTTCATCTATTCTACTCCGGATCCAAAGGACAAGGAACTGAACACTTTCAAGAGTCTGTAGAGTGTATTCACATTCATTTGGCTCTACTTCCAACAACTTTTGTCTCTTGATATTTAAATGAGAGGTATTAGGAGTTAAAAAGAAAATTGAAGAAAGAAATCAGCTTTTCTATCATAAGAACAAGATTCTTACAATTGATAGTTCAATTTTCTCAAAACATTGTTCCCACTATGCTATTGTTGTTAAATGCTATGTTGTTGCTGTTAAGTGCCATCCAGTCGATTCCAAGTCATAATGACTCTGTACAGGGTTTCCAAAGAACAGCTGGTAGTTTTGAACAACCGATCTTGTGGTCCAGTAATTGCAGTCCCATGCTTATCTTACAATGCCACACCAGGAGCCCATGTTGTTGTCGTTAAGTGCCATTGACTCAGTTCCAACCCATAGCAACCCTGTATAGGGTTTTCGAAGAGCAGCTGGTGAGCTTGAACCATTGACTTTGCAGTTCAAACCAGTGCATTCACCAGCACCACACCAGGACTCCCCAAGAAATCCACTGGCGTTCAAACATAAAGAATTCCATGACTTGTTCTGTATTTTCTTTTTGTTTAACTCTTAACTCTGATCTGAAGATAAGGATTATAGAAATCCCTCCTACTGCCTAAGAGGCTGAGGCCAGGGGAATTGAGTTGAAAAAACACATAGTTTCTATGTCAAAACATTGGCTATAACACTTTCCACTTCTAAAGAAATGTTAAAATAGATTTCAAAGCATGGGGATTTCAATAGCCATTTAATATTTAAAGATTTATGAAAATTGAAACAGCATGTGTTATCTACACTTTTGGTTTTGTCCATATTGATACTCCTTCAAGTTCTTCACTCTAACTATACTTGCAGGTTCATCTTGAATGCAGCCTCTTCCGTGAAGCATATCCAGTCTTTTCCTCAGTAGAAATTATTATCCATACCACTCTCATAGATGAATACAAATCTCATTCATACTGAGTTCTTTGGTGTCTTGTTTCCTTATAAGACGCTATTTTACCTGAATGTGATATTGTACGTTTTCCTCATAAATTGTTCAAATCATTTAGCTTTTCTTGAAGCCTATTTGAATATATAACAAAATTCAAAAAAATTTTGAAGATGAGAAAAAAATTGTTTACATATGAGAAAGAGTACTTTGCTTTATCCATGTCAGCTTATCAACAACACAGCAACTTCCTTGTACTTAATCAGACGTTCCACTTTAATTTAAGCAAAGCTCCCTTTAGATCATTGCCTGGTTCATCTTTCTGAGATAGCTCTTAATTTTTATTTTAAAGCTCTTATCTGAAGCTGATTGTTATTGAGAAATTCCTATTAAAGGTCCTAGTCAAATCTATATAATCAGTGTTAGAATTTAATCTCATTAATAGAATTCCATTAATCTACTTCATTACAAATCACAGAGAAAAAACAAACCAGAAAGAAACACTGATGTTGTCCAATATATTCGCTTGCCTCTCTTAACCTGAGAACTTGGGTCAGTTTTTCAATTTCATTGTGAATGAGTTTAAAATAATTCATATTTATTGGCCTGACACTGTGTCTTGGATAGTTGTTAAAGCATATCTATGGTATATGCAATTGTATGGGAATGCAAATATTTAAAGTCTCGTGAAAACTGAAACAATATTGTGACACAAATGGTGTATGTGGTTATAGATAACAAAATGAAAAGTCATGGGTGATCATTAATACTGTGTACTAAATAACATCTGATTTGTATTCTCAATCAAAATTGCTTTCAACAGAAGAGTGAACTATTAGAGCATGATCATACTCCCACGAAAAATACTAAACTCCAGTAATAGTACTTCTATCCAGTCTTATCACTTATACTAGCATTACTTTAAAAATGCCATTCAAAGTGTTTTATAGTCACTGCAAGATATTCACAACATAGCAATGCATTAGAAAGCAGCAGAGAGATAATGTTTGAAATATATTTGAAAGTGTTTATACATGCTACGATGGCATAAGCCTTAAAACAAAAGTTTCTTCAATTTTCACATTAATTCAGCATCGTAGTGAGAAGATATATTAGTAAAGAGTTTAAAAAGAAGAATGACACATGAATAAGTGCACTTCACAATAATTATGACTTTTCTATCCTACAATTCAAAAACAGTAAATAACAGGCTGAAAAGTTTTTAAACATTATATTTCATTGCAAAAACGTTTATCTTGCTCCTTGCCATTGTAAAATTTGAAACTGTAAAAACATAAACAACTGAAATATTTTGTTGGATTCAGACTTGGTTTTCTATTCAGCCCTTGACCATTTTCCTATTCCTTAGTATGACTTGGCACCCTGAACTCTGTGCCTAATCTGAATATAATTATAATCACTTCTTTTGACAATTATTAATCAGCATTGCCTTCTCTGGTTTTTCAAACTTATAGACCCAACAACTGACATATGTGCATATGTGCTTTGTTTCTATTCTTGAGAAATGCTATGTTCTAAATGATAGCTCAGATATTTAGTAGGATTTTCACAGCAGGTAGTTTATGGTCTTTAAGCATATTTATCTTCTATATAAAGCTAGTATTTTACACACTATTGTTGGAGATTATATTATAAAGCAGTTTATAAAATGGCATAAAATGTGTACTGAACAAATATCAAACACCCTTTCTCACCTGTATCTAGTCTAAAGAGCATTTCAGAGGAATCTGCCTAATTATAATAATTAGCTTTATTAGAAATTAATGACTTCCATTGGTTTCTGAGAATTCTTGCTTGTCAAATGTCTTATTCATATCTAGTTGAATCTCTTTCTAACAGTGATGCTTCCAAGTTTAACTCATTCTGTTATAAATTCGAGTTCTGGTGTGGCACTGTAAGATAAGTATTTGACTGCTAACTACAAGGTAGGCAATTCAAACCCACCAACCACTCCTTGGAAGTGCTATACAAGATCACTATGAGTCAGAACCAACTGGATGGCAATTAATAATATTATACATTCAATGTATCTTCATATAATATGCTTATTTACTATTGCTCTAAGAAAATTATACATGAACTCATTCTACCTCAAAATCGCATTGATATTTCCATCCATCCTCATCCTCTTTACTTGGATATCAGACGAATAATTGGCTCTACTAATGTCCTTTACCCAGAACACACTTCCTTTTGTATTTTTACAGCTAATCCCTTCATTTTATTTGAACTATTTACTGTTTCAATAAGGTCAACTCTGAGCCATCTATTTAAAATTACAATGTATGCCTCATAAAAAGTTTCCATGGTTTCCTCTTATCCTAGGCTGCTTTTGTTCCATACCACATATCAACTGCAAACTATGTAGCTTATTGTTCAGAGGGTTTAAGGTCAAGATCCTTTTGAAAAAAAATGAGCCTTATACGAATACAAGAATCTTTTCTGCTTTTCAGTGAAGAATGCTGGCCACATCATAGATAATCAACAAATGTTAATTGGCTAAATAAATGAATGACTTCTTAAGCTATTAGCCAATCTTTTTTCTAAATCTCAGTAAAAAAAATCTTAAACACATTCTTTTTTCATCTTAAAATAAAGTATATTTAAAAATAAAATAGAAAAGTTAATACAAAAATAGCATTTTTTACCAAAATTGTTAATCAGATCAAGTTTACAATTTTGATCAAAGCAAAGCTCTTTAAAATGAAAGTTAAAAAAGAGAGTGTGAGAGTAAGCTTGAATAACAAAGCAAAAGCCAAACACACAAAGTGAAAACGTATCAAACAAGGTTATTCAGAGAAATTTAAAAGAAAAACTACAACATTTTACCATTTGATTTATAACAAATAAATAAAAGGCATCATAGGGCTAGAGTGAAAGGGCCAACTGCTCTGAAGTGAAATATGTGAATTCCCAAACTTTCAGCTGGTACCCATTTGACCTAGCTTGGATGGCTAGGGCTTAGTTGACCACACAACTGGACCAGATGAAGACAAACTTGTTTGATATCATGAGCAAATATACATTGCTGCAATTTGATGGACTGGACTTTTTCTTATGGATGCAGTTGCTCCAAGTTCCAACCAGAATAGAAGAATGTTCAGCTCAAGGAACATGCTTGTCTCCTGAACACTGTTTATAGAAACAGGCAATTTAAAAACTGGCGAGTATAGGCATGAAGTGGCTGGCTTACAAGCTTTCATGGGTGTGCTTAGTCTCAGAATGAGTGGGACAAAGAAGAATCCCCACTGAATAGTTTTCATCTTTTCTAAAGGGTTCTGATAAAAGGGTGAGGGTGATACAGATGGGATATTAAGATTCAATTGTGAGTAATTGTTAACAGGATTAATTGTGATTATCAAAACTGTAATTGTATAAGATGTGTAACTGAAAGCAGGGAGTAGTTAATCTTTTGTTTCTGAAAAACAATAGTTAGAAAAGCCAGGGGGTGGCTTATGGTACCTTGAATTTATTTGACATGGCTCTTCTATTCATTGTATCCTTAACTCTAACCAAGTGAATGGGTTGTTGTTATGTGCCATAGAGTCGGTTCCAACTCATAGCGACCCTGTACAGGATTTCTGAGGCTGTAAATCTTTACGGGAGCAGAAAGCCTCATCTTTCTCCCGTGGAACAGCTGGTAGTTTTGAACTGCTGACCATGATATTCGCAGCCGGATTTGTAACCACTATGTTACCAGAGCTCCTTAGTGAGTGGGTGGGAATATGCAAATAAGGTGTATAGGACTCTAAGACTGAGATTGGTTAATGTTCCCATCCAGCTAGGTTTGAAGGAGCCATGTAAAAAGCAAGAAGAGCAGACTCCAGAACCATCAAGAAGAAAGAGCATAAGTGCAGTGTGAGTTCCCCTAAAAAAGTGGAAACAGCAGAGGCAATGCAGAGGGAGTGGCATGCAGAGACAGAGCAGCTGTGAGCTCTAGGCCCATGGACTAACTAAGGCTGAGTGCCTATAGGCAGGAGACTGGCTTACAGAATGTGTCCTTAGGGCATTCACAAATGGCTAAAACAGTTTTGAAACATTTGTCCAAGCACAACAGAGGCCAAGGGGCCACATGGCTGAGAAGCCAAAGCAAGATTGATGCAGGTCTGCAGTATGACATAGAAGAGGTGTTCTGATTAGAAAACTTCTGTATCCTGAGCTAGTTTTGATCCTGAATTTCAATCTTTCACACCCCTAAAAACCCCATAATTGTGAGCATGAGTATAAGTTCTCTGCTGCCATTGTAATGGATTATCAAATCAATATGTGAAGTAGAGAATGCTGTGGGAGGAATGGTTGGGTCAGATATGGTAAAGAATATTGTAGGATTGAGGCATGTCTGACCTCTGCACCATAAGAATTGGTCTTGGGTTGAGTTTTAATTTAATTCTCTTCCTTTTTGAAGCCAGAGGAAGTCAGACATGGACTCCATCTGGTTGTTGCAGACAGGAAAACCACAAGGATCCTCTCTAGCATCATCACTATTTAAAACAGTAATTGACTTACTAGCCAATACAATTTGATACAAGAAAGAATTAAAGGTAAAAGATTTGGAAACAAAGTGCTCTGTATTTGAAAGGATGTGATGAAATGCAAGAAGTAAAATTCAACTAAAATTGTTATATGAGAAATAAACTAATGACATGAGCTACATCACAATCAAACTAATGAAAATAAAAAAGGACAATTAACAGAATACTATGAAAAAGTGTACTCCAACAAATTTTAATACCTAGAAGAAATGTCCAAATTTCTAGAAGCAGACAAACTACATAAACTAACACAGACTGAAGTAAAAAAATTTAGAAGACTTATAACAAAGGAAGAAATTGATAAGGTAATTT
>NW_006408693.1:1163335-1164528 GCF_000296735.1 Chrysochloris asiatica
AATGTAAAAAGGGACATTTAGGAGCTATGATACACAGCAAAAATACACTATCAAGGACAACTAAAAACACACAAATGAAAAAGACAAAACAGATGACTGGGACCTCCAAAAAAATACGACATTTATATGTATCAAATCATTTCAGCAAAAGAGTAAAAAAGAACCCATAGACAAGGAAAAAAATCTTGACAATGACATATCAGAAAAGAAACTAGTCTCTAAAATTTATAGAAAACTACAACACCTCTACAAGAAAGACAATCCAATTAAAAACTAGGCAGAGGACATGAACAGATGCTTCACCAAAAAAGATAAGCCAGCAGCTAACAAACATGTGAAGAAATGCTCGTGATTATTAGTCATTGGTGGTCATGGTGTGCTGTGGAGTTAATTCCAAGTCATAGCGACCATAGAATTTCCCAGACTGTAAATCTTTACAGCAGCAGAATGCCTCAGCTTTCTCCAGGAGAACTGCTGGTAGTTTCAAACTGCTGACATTGAGGTTACCAGCCTGACTCATAACCACTACACTGCCAGAGATCCTCAAAACAACAATGAGATACAATCTTACCTCAGCATTAACAAAGGAGCTCTGGTAGAGAATTGGGCTGCTAACCTCATCAGCAGCAGTTCGAAACTATCAGCTGTTCTGCGGGAGACAGATAATACTTTCTGGAGCTCTGGTAGCATAGTGGTTACGAGTTGGGCTGCTAACCTCAAGATGAGCAGTTTGAAACTACCAGTGGTTCCGTGGGAGAAAGATGAGGTATTCTGCTCCCATAAAGATTTACAGCCTCGGAAACCTTGTGCAGGGTCACTATGAGTCGGAACTAACTCCACGGCACATAACAACAACAACAAGAGTATAGGAAGGACCTAGTTTCTTCACAACCTCACCTGCACTTGTTGTTTTCTATTTTTTGAGGTTTACTATTAATGCTGCTACTGTTGTTATGTGCCGTGGAGTCGGTTCTGATTCATAGCAACCCTGTGCAGGGTTTCCAAGGCTATAAATCTTTACAGGTGCAGAAAGCAAATGCCCTAAGCACTGTGGACATGGTATGGTACTTTGTTAAAATTTTGGAACTAGAAATACCATATGACCCACCAATTCCTCCTGTTCAATGCAACACTATTTAGAATAATCAAAAGGTGGAGAAAGCTTAAATGCCCATCAACAGAAGAATGGATAA
>NW_006408693.1:1164628-1165593 GCF_000296735.1 Chrysochloris asiatica
TGGAACTAGAAATACCATATGACCCACCAATTCCTCCTGTTCAATGCAACACTATTTAGAATAATCAAAAGGTGGAGAAAGCTTAAATGCCCATCAACAGAAGAATGGATAAACAAATTTTGGTATGTACACATAATGAAATAATATTCAACATTGAAGAATAATGATGAATCTGTGAAACAGCTCATAAAATTAGTTAATCACAAAAGCAAAAAATATTGTATGAGACCACTATTATTAAAATTCAAGAAAAGGTTTTCGTAGTAAAAGAAACATTTTTTGATGGCTACCATGGCCAGAAGAGAAGGAAGAATGGTTTATTGAGTAAATGTAGACCCATGTTAACGTGGGTGATGGGGAACGCAATATATAAGAGAGAAATTGGCAGAAGAATGATGAATGTAGGAAAAGACAAAGGGAGGAGACAGAAAATAATCCAGTATACTACAGGGTAGAAGTTTAATATCCACTACTCACCTGTCAATTTTTGGTACTATAGAGGCTTGTGTTTTGCATATGATACATTTTGAAATGATTGAATATCAACCAATCCAATTTAGTACAGTGATTCTCAGTACTCCTTCCATTTCCTTTTGATGTTTCCTATATTATTCAATATTTTGCCATATTGATATTGTTAAGTGTCATTGAATCAGTTCCAATTTATAGTACTCTGCATAGAGTTTCCAAGGAGCAGCTGGTGGGTTTGAATCACCAACCTTGCAGTTAGCAGAGCAGTACTTTCCACAGAGTGCCACACCATTATGACCATGTTATTGTTATTAGGTGCTGTTGAATCAGTTCTAAGTCATAGCAACCCTATACACAAGAGAACAAAGAACTACTCAGTCCTGTGCCATCCTCACCATTGTTGTTATGCTTGAGTCAGTCCATTGCTGCTGCCACTGTACCACTCCATTTCATTGCAGGTCTCCCTTTTTTCACTGACCTTTCACTATACCAAG
>NW_006408693.1:1166200-1166709 GCF_000296735.1 Chrysochloris asiatica
AGCTTGAGAAATGCTGAGCATACATCTTTCCTTTTGGTTTTCTAACTTCAGGTCTTTGCACATTTCTTTATAATATTTTACTTTGTCTTCCTGAGCTGTCATTTGGAATTTTCTGTGCAACTCTTTTACTTCATCATTTCTTCCCATCAGGAGTAAGTTTCAAAGTCTCTTCTGATATCCATTTTGTCTTTCCTTTTGCAATTATCTAATGTCTCTTGTAGCCATAATCTGTAACTCCCAATAAACAATGATTTTGCCCTCCAGGGTCAGGGAAAGAGAAGGTGAAAGAAGAGGCTGATAGGATATGATTCCACTGTGTGTGGTTAGTAGAGTTCATTGTGATTATAAAACCTTGGAATTCTAACAGGGGTTTAAAATGAGCCATATCAGAGACAAGAGGAGGAATCTCACTACTTTCCAAGAACATGAGCCAGGAGTGGAACATGTCCTTTGGACCCCTGCACATTGAACCTTCTTAGCTCAGGACAGAAAGCTGTGACACCGGAGGA
>NW_006408693.1:1166809-1167662 GCF_000296735.1 Chrysochloris asiatica
TTGAGATAGTCTCAAAATAAAGCTGGGAAATACTCAGGGTCATATTTTGACTCTCATGGGCTTGCTTGATTTTGTTCAGCTTCAACCAGAACTTGCATATGAGCAAGTAATTGTCTGCCAAAAATTCAATCATGCAAGCTTCAGCACTGCGTCTATCACCAAAATACAAATATATCTTCAAACTACAGATCCTTTGTACTTGTTTCCAACTTGTGCATTCCGATCACCAGTAATTATCAATGCATCATTTTGCATGTTTAATCAATTTCAGAGTGAAGAAGTTGGTAGAATTCTTGCAATTTCATCATCACTGGATTGAGTAGTTGGTGCATAAATTTGAATACAGGTACTAACTGGTCCTCCATGTAGGTGTACAGATACTTTCCTATCACAGACAGCATCGTACTTCAGGATAGACTTTGAGCTGCTCTTTTTCATGAAGAATGTGACACCATTTCTACTCCTTTTGTAATTCCTGGCATAGTAAATATATATATAATGATTATCTGAAACAAAATGGCCACTACCTGCCCATTTCACCTCACTAATGTGGGTATTGATCTCTTATTTTCTATTTAATGTTTTATTACTTCTAAAGAGTCCTGGTGTGGCACTGTACGATAAAGCACTGGGCAGCAAGGGAAGTTTCAATAGCAAGGTCGACAGTTCAAACTTACCAGCTGCTCCTTGGAAATCCTATATGGGGTCACTATGAGTCAGAACTAACTTGATGGTACTTCATAACAACAAAATTTCCTAGATTCATACTTCATACTTTCCATGTTCCATTGTTTCTCTGCTATTCATAAGGTTTTCAGTGACTAAATATTTGGAAGTATTTCATCACTCCTTC
>NW_006408693.1:1169907-1171053 GCF_000296735.1 Chrysochloris asiatica
TATAGCCCTGTCCTATTTTATGTGTCTTCCAACCTGAGGTCTCATCTTCTGGCACTGTATCAGACTATGTCTCACCGTTACTCATAAAGTTTTCAATGGCTAATCATTCATAAGAGGTCTGCTTCTCATTCTTCCTAGTCTGTTTTAGTTTGGAACTTCTGCTGAAACCTGTCCGCTATCATAACCTTGCTGGTAATTAAAATACAAGTGGCACAGCTTCTAAGATTATAGCAACATCAAGCCATTACAATAGGACAAATTGACATATGATTGGTGTAGTTGGTTGTGTGTTATCAAGTTAGAACTAATTCATAGCTACCCTGTATAGGGTTTCTGAGGCTATGAACCTTTACAAGAAAAAGAAATCTCATCTTTCACCTGTGAAGCAGTTGGTACATTCAAAGTTCTGACCTTAAGGTTAGCAGCCAAATTTGTAACCCACTACACTAACAGGGCTCCTTAGATGATTGATTGGAGGTCTTTAATTAGAAACTTAAAAATGCCCATGAAAGAAGGAGACTTAAATAATTTATAGCCTAATGTAATGGGAATTTTAAAAAATAAAAGACTTTGAAGTAAACAAATTATTCTGAATATCATATGAAAAACGAAATAAATGTCAATAGTCAAAAATTGGCAATGAGGAAGACTAGCCAACTAATTAATAGTAAAATACTGTAAACTATAAAGTTTCCATAATTAAAACTTGTAGAACATTTATAGTCAGATAAACCATTGGAGCTAAAGGATCAAGAAAGGAATCCTAGTGTATATAATGATTTAATATATAATTTGGTATGAGTATCAAATAAGTCCCATTGCATAAATAGTGTTGGGAAAACTGGGTAGTCATCCATACAATTAAAACAAAAAGTATATGTCGCATTATGGACCAGGAAATTATAAAAATAAATCAACTATTGAATTGTCATATTGTAACAATGGCAGGTTGTGCAGCTGGGAAATGAATGGCCATATTCCCTTCTTACAAAACCAGAATGACCTTGTAATTATACCACCTAATGTCCCAATGCTTAGTATACTGAGCCTGTTTGAACATTTTGCAGCTGTTCATTTCCATTCGAGACTCTCCAATGTTTGGCTACAGTGACTTTAGAGTTCAAACTGTGTCTCACTTCAGGCAGA
>NW_006408693.1:1173405-1175735 GCF_000296735.1 Chrysochloris asiatica
TAGTGTTTAAAAGTTGGGCTGCTAATCTCATGGTCGCAGTTTGAAACTACTAGAGATTCCATGAGAAAAAGATGAGGCTTTCTGCTCCTGTAAAGATTTATACCCTCAGAAACCCTATACAGGGTTGCCATGAGTCAGAACCGATTCCACAGCACATAACCACCATCACTACCATAGTGCATTTATGTTATTGTTTTTAACTGCCATTGAATCCATTCTGACTCATAGCGACCTGGTTTAGGGTTCCCAAGGTGAGCTTGAAATGACAACCTTGTGGTTCAAACCAACCTTGCAGTCCAGTGCATTAACACACAGTGCCACATCAGGACTCCTGTTGATTTATAGCAAGAAATAATTTTATAATGTAAACTCAAAAGATATAATTTAATAGATATATTTGGAGTCATAATAAAGGTGTTTTTTAAATTATGAGAATGAATGAGATTTCTGAATGAAGACCCATCTAGTTAAAATTATGGTGCTTTAGGATCCTGGTGGGTTAATGCACCTGACTGTAAGGTCAGTTTTAACCACAAGGACAGTGTTTCAAGCTCACCAATCACTCCTCGGAAACCCTATCCAGGATTGCTATGAGTCAGAACTGACTCAACAGAAGTTAACAACAATATAGTACAGTTGGGACAACTGTACCATAGGACAGACACTCAATCTCAAGGTTGGTTTGTACTGCAAGTTTTGCAATTCAAACTCACCAGCCACTCCTCAGAAACCCAATACAGGGTCACTATGAGTCAGAACTGACTCAACAGCACTTAACAATAACAACGTAGTACACTTGACTTCTGACTATTACCAATTTCCTTGTAAAAGAGTAGTAGATCCCTCAAACTAGAAAGAACTATATTAAGGCAGCCAAATAATAGTTAACCACCATCCATCTGTCAGTTTCTCATACTGGCGAGGTGTGCATATTGCTGTGATGCTAGAAACTATGCCACCAGCATTTTAAATACCAACAGGGTCACACATGGTGGACAGATTTCAGCAGAGCTTCCAGACTAAAATTAGGATGAAGGAGACAAAGACTACTTCTGTGTGTTTAACCGGTGAATACCTTATGAATAGCAGGGAAACATTGTCAGATAATATGTCAGAAGATGAACCCCTGAGGTTGGAAGGTGCTCAAAGCAGGACTGGGGAAGAACTTACTCCTCAAAGTAGAGTTGACTGTGATGACGCAAATGGAATAAAGTTTTTGAGCCTTCATTTGCTGATGGGACAGAACTCTAAATGAGGAGAAACAGTTACAAATATCCATTAATAACCAGAACATGGAATATAACAAGTATGAATCTAGGAAAATTGGAAGTTGCCAAAAATGAAAAGGATTGCATAAAGATTGATATCCTAGGCATTAATGAGCTGAAATAGGCTGGTATTGACCATTTTTGAATCAGATAACTATATGGTTTACTATGCAGGGAACAATAAATTGAAGCAGAATGATGAGACATTCATCATTAAGAACATTTCAAGATGTATCTTGAATTACAGTGCTGTCTGTGATAGGGAAGTGCAGCCAGAGTGCTCCTTGGAGGCCAAGATGGTCAAACTCCGTCTCTCATACTTTGGACATACTGCCCATAGTCACTCAGCTTTATTCAGTCCATAGGCCAGGAGACCCATACTGGCTCTGTCTCTGTATACTTCCACAGCTGCTGGTACTTGTCCATGTTGGGATTTCAGGCTTAGCTCATAGCTCTTTGTTTTAGAATACACAAACCACCCCCTGGCTTTTATAGCCATTGTCTTTTATACATGAAGTATTAACTCCCCCCTTCTTTCTGTTACATCCTCTAGAATTACAGTTTTTAGGTTCACAATTAACCCTGTAAACAATTACTCACAATTGAATCATAAAATCCTATCAGCAACTTGCCCCACCTTCTCTTCTCTAGATCTATCTGAAAAAGAGGAAACTATCCAGTGGAAATTCTCCCTTGTTCCTCTCATTCTGAGACTAAACACAGTTATGAAAGCTTGTAAGCCAGCCAATTCATGCCTATTTTTGCCTCCTTTTTTACAGCAAATTTCTAAATCACCTACCCCTATCAAACTCAGTACTCTGAAGAGACAAGCCTGATCTTTGATCTGAAGACTCTTCCATTCCAAATAGGATTTTGAGCAATTGCATCCATAAGCAAAGTTCCATCCTTCAAATTATAGCAGTTTAGGAGAACAAACAAGATGGTGGATCGAGTGGAAGTACAGTAAACGAGCTCCGCCAGCAACAACACAGAATACCTGACCAAGCAGGCTCAGGGGATGGTGCCAGAACTCTGAACCACATATAAAGGAATATTTAGAAG
>NW_006408693.1:1179914-1181984 GCF_000296735.1 Chrysochloris asiatica
TGTCTTGATCCAGAAAATAATGACTTTCTGGATTCTCCTGCAAATTCCCCAGCTATAAATATATATATATATATATCGCAATTTATACCTACTCACTACATCAAACAACTTGCTCTTCATTTGGTTAGGTTCTGGTTAATTCAGCCCTAGCCATACAAGCTAGGTCAAATGGGTAGCAGCTGCAATCTTGGAGTTCACACACCTCCCTGTATTTCAGAATAGCTGGCCTCTTCATTTATTCAGCCCTAGCCCCTAGGGTCTAGGTCAGTGTCTGTAGGTTCAGGAACACATACAACTCCCTCAACTTCAGACCAGTCAGCCCTTCCTCTTCTTTCTCATCTCTAGTCACTATGGACCAGGTCAATGAGTGCTGTGTTTCCCCCACTTTCACTCAACAAGTAGCCACAGGTGGTCTGCAGCGAGTTTACCAGACTGTCTGCTAGCTGGCTCCCTTCAACTTTTGCTGTAGAGCATGAAATCTGAAGGCTTTTGGCCTGTGAATGACTGCATTCAGGCAGAGCTTAATTCTATCATGTGCATATGTTTAATTGCTCATTTTTGAGTACCTTATGCATCTCTGACAACTCAGAAACAGAGTATATTTTAAGGTGGGTTTAGGGCCACTTCCCTCATTGAAACTTTCCTAGACACATCCCTTAAAGGTCACCTACTTATGATTTCATACCTTGAGAGCCTCACAGACTGTAAACTTTCCTAGTTGCAATAGTCCCCTCCTTGCATTCCTTAGGCCTCACAACTGTATGTAATACAGTCATGGTTTTGGTAGGAGATTCCCTTGTTTTCTGTGCCCAATAAAAGGTCACCATCATGGAGACAGACTTTTGGAAACTCTTCATTGTGTATGTGATTTCCCTCATCCACATGATCTATGCTTGCCTTTTGTCTTGTGTTTACTCTTATTCAAGACCTAATATGGAGTCTGCTTATATTTATAATTTTGAAGATGGGGGTCTCTTTTCTCACCTATAACCCTTTCAGTCCTAGAAGGGGATTTTGTCTGATAGACATAGACATTTCCTGCATAGATGCATCCCCTGGCAAACTGCTTGCTCAAATTCCAAAAGAACATAGTCATTTTTATTTTTCCTGCAGGTCTTTTCTTCAACCTAAAATTCCTTGTTCTTTCAGTGGTTCTGGGTAGGAGTGTATGTCTTTTTAATGCAAATTTCCTCACTCTGAAGGTTCTGGATGGAGCTCAAAACTCCACTTAAGAACCCATTGTCTTTTTAAAAAGTTTTTAATTGTGAATTGAGTGAAAATTTACAGGGCAGATCTTCAGTTTTACTTTTAACAAATCATATACTTTTTTTCATTACAATGGTTATAATCCCCTCCATGTATCATCAGTTAACAGTATTTCTCTCTATTCATTTTAGCACTTTTTTTTTTTTTTTTTTTAAAACACTCAGGCATATATAATAATTTAAACCACCAAATGGCAAAATCTGCAAGTCTGCATCCTGGTCACCAAGTCTCAGTCCCTCTCTTTCCATGAGTCTAGAGTCCTCAGCTGCTCCCTCTCTCCATGTTCCCATTTCTGCCTCCATCTCTGGTGTAACTGCTTCTCAGGATCAGGTCCCACATCCTACTTGTGCTCTTCTTCCTTGATGGCCCTACGGTCCTCTGCTTCTGGACTGTAAGATTAACTGCTCCTCCGTTTTTATTACAAAATGTCTACCTTTACAGTTGTGATAGTCACAGTTAGTCATAATAACAATTACTCACTATAGAATCGTAAGAATCTTATCCCCATCTCCTTTCACCAGACCCATCTAGACAAGATGAAAACTAGTCAGTGGGGATTCTACCGTCCTCCACACTCTGAAATTAAACTCCCTCTTGAAAATGTGTAAGCCAGACACTTTGTGCCTTTATAGCTCCCCCCACTCCATTTTAGGTAGCCAATGTCTAAGTTGCCCATCCCTATCAACCCTGTGTACAGAGGGGACATGTCTACAAAGGCTTTAAAAAAAAGAAACATAAAAATCAACTATTTCTTCTGGGGAAATTCTAACTCCCCTATTAGCAAATTCAACCAAGTTTAGACTT
>NW_006408693.1:1182833-1211235 GCF_000296735.1 Chrysochloris asiatica
GTGTTCTTGAGCATCTCTCCTCACATCATATCAGCTGGATGCTTCATTCTCAGCTCTAGCCTTCTTTGGCTATGTCCTTGTCCATGGGCTCAAGTGTCCCCAGGTCTCATCACACTTTGGACCAAGGAGCCCTTCCTCTTCTCTCTCTCATCTCCAGGTCAACAGTTGTCAATGGACTGTGGTTGAACTCAGCCCATTTCTTCATTGC
Source organism: Chrysochloris asiatica (assembly GCF_000296735.1). Classification (NCBI taxonomy): domain Eukaryota; kingdom Metazoa; phylum Chordata; class Mammalia; order Afrosoricida; family Chrysochloridae; genus Chrysochloris; species Chrysochloris asiatica. Next base: position 1,183,042 of record NW_006408693.1, read on the forward strand.
TACTTTTCCTCCTCATCCACTCACCAGTAGACCAATGTGGTCACCAGCAAACTTACATGCCTGTTTGTGTGTTCCCTTTTTGTTTCAGTCTTAGAGGGGAATTTGTCCTGAAGGAACTTGATTGTTTGTCTTGAGAGCTTCCTGGCAAACAGCTTGCTTATTCTTGTAGTAGTCAGTCAAGCTGACATTTTTGTTTTGGGTTTTTCCTGATGATCTTTCTTTGAAGATGTATCTTCTGTTGCTCTAGCTGTTCCAGGAGAGTCTATTTGCCCTTGCTAGTGGGAATGTCTGACCGCATAAGGTTCTGGATGGGACTCAGGATTTCAGCAAAGGACCTATACTCTGCAAAGGCTTTGCAAGAGGCCTATTTCATTGGGCAAGTTCTAGAAACTCTTAGGTATTCCAATTAGTTATAGGCTGAAGGCAAGCTTACAAGTTTTCTGTAATCCTGTTTCCCAGCATTCCTTTCTATCCTACTCAAGTGTCTGTTTAACAATAGTAGGCAAGGGAAACTAATATTCATGAGACAGTCAAGTATTTTAGTATTATTTTCACTCTTCAAGCTATGCCTAGATTCCTGTATCACAGAGCCCTGCTGTTCCAAGGTTGAGCATATGTCACTATTTACCTCTGTCCCACTTAGGCCATGCAAACCTGTCTCAGTGTTCCCCTATCTATCTTTTTCTTCCACCTCATCCCCCTTCTTGTATTGCTCTTCCTAACAACCGAACTAAACCCCCACCCCAACCCCACTGTTGGGGTTACCTTGTATTCCATTAACTCTTCCCTCAATTTAAGACAGTCTATTTTATCCTGTAATATACCTGAACTTCCCACCACCTGGATCTCTGTTCCTCTGTGTTTACTTTCTTCCACATTGTAATTGTTTTGATCACAGACTGACCTCACAGATCCTCTGTTCTTATTATTTTATTCTGTTCTTGACACTTCCATTTGTCATTTGAGGTCAGGGTGATACTGCCACGTATGTCATTCTCTAGTTGTTGTCTGTTCTTGTTGGTTCTCAGTCCACAGAACTTCCTTTAGGATGTTTTTGTATAGCAGGGTTGGCTTTGGCAAAATCCCTTAGCTTCTGTTTATCCTGGAATGTTTTGATTACACCATCATATTTGATTGACAGCTTTGCTGGGTAGAGGATTCTTGGGTGGCAGTTTTTTTATTTTGGAGAGCTTGATTACTATATGTCTTGGTGATTGTCTTTAAGGGTCTATCTTTCTTGGGGTTCATTGAACTTCTTGAATGCTTTTCTTTTTGCTTTTCAGGATGTTAGGGAAATTTTCTTACAGAGGCTCTTCAACTATCTCCTCTATGGACTTGTGTAATTCTTCCTGTTCCAGAATGCTGATAATTCTTAAGTTATTCATCTTCATGTTGTCCAATACGAATCTTAGGCCATCTTCAGATATTTTTAGTATTTTTTTGTGTTTGCTCTTCTATCTTAGTTGTGTTGAGAGATTTATCTTCCAGCTTACTAGTTCTGGCTTCTAGCTCTTCAATTCTACTCCTTTGCCCTTTCAATGTATTGTCCATTTCTGATATTCTATTATTAAACTTTTGGGCCTCTTTCTGTAGGTTTTGACTGGTTTCCAAAGCTGTTCTATCTTACTTGATTGTTCCTGTAGTGCTTTTCTGACTTTTTCTTTATTTTTCTCAAATCCATTGTATAGTGTTTTGATACATTTTATAATCATTTTTCTGAATTCCTTCTCAGGCATTTCCAAAGCCTGTCCATCTTCCAGTATGGAGTGTAGATCTACTTCCCACTCATTTGCCTAAGTCTCTTTATCTTGTTTCTGGGCATGTGCTGATATGGTCATCTGTCTCTGTTTTATGGGCATATTCAGGAGTTATATCTGGCCTTAATTCTTAGATGGGTGTGTATTTTCATAGTTTTTATGCTTTCTTATTGCCTCCAGGTAGATGTGATCAGGATATGGGCTTCCCTTTTCACTCTTCTTCCTGAGAAATTTCAAGATCCCACTCTTGGTCATTTTGACATAACTCAGGATTTAATTTTCAGCCTGTTTCCTTTTATTCTGCCTGTCCCACTCTATACAATCCCCGTTCAGGCCTTTTCCCTAGTGATAAAGAGTTCAGGGCCAGCTGTGGCCATTTTGCACGGCTGTTTGCTTTTAAGTGAAAATTGTCACTTTAAATTTTAAGGAGATCTGTGTTCATGCATAGTAGAACCCTCCAGGGTTAGGGGTGGGGTGCCCAAGCACCCCCTCTAGTCACCAGAATGGAGGTGTGCAGACAGCAAGAGACCAATGAACAGAAAAAAAAAAAAAAGAATGTCCACACCTTTATCTCTGCGGTTCTGTCAGGCATCCATGGTTGCTCTGATCCTTCCTGGCTTGGTCTCTCCCAAGATAGTGGCTCTGGGAGCAGCTGAGCATCTTGAATTAGAAGCATTGGATTTCTTGCTTCTGCTACAAATTCCCTATCTGTAAGGCTTCCGACCTTCTAACTATTCCTTTATATGTGGTTCAGAGTTCTAGGACCATCCCCTCAGCCTGCTTGGTTTGGTATTCTGTGTTGTTGCTGATGGAGCTCCTCACTGCACTTCCACCCTCTGCACCATCTTGTTGGTTCTCACTATGAGTTCTTGATCATACATTACCTCTTGAAATGGTTAAACTTTGACCAATTCATTTTGTACAGTAACTGTGTTTATTATGTCCATCTTTTGTTGTTTCCTGCATTATTCAATATTATGTCCATGGTTGGTGGTGGTTTTGGCCATGGAGTCAGCTCTGATTCATTCTGCCCCTGAATAGGGTTTCCAAGGCTATAAATCTTTATGGAGCAGAAAGCTTTATCTTTCTCCTGCAGAGCAGCTGGGATTTTCTAACAGTTGACCTTGAAGATAGCAGCCTGACTCATAACCACTATGCTTCCAGAGCTCCTTATACCCCTAGTATCCTTCTATACTGAAACATGAAGTTTGAATTTTCCTCCAGTTCTTTTAGTTTGAGAAATCCTGAATATGTTTGTTCCTTTTGGCTTTCAAATTACAAGTGTTTACATATTTCATTATAACACATTTTCTTCTTGCACTGCCTTTTGAAATTTTCTATTCAGCTCATTTACTTCATCATTTCTTCTAGTCACTTTAGCTTCTCTACACTCAAGAGCACATTTGAGAGTCTGTTCTGACATTATTTTTTCTCTTTCCTATCTTTTCAATGACCTTTTGATTTCTTCCTGTATGATATCATTGGTGTTATCCCACAACTCTGCTGGTCCTTAGTCATTAGTGTCTAATGCATGAAATCTGCTCATAACATGGTCTCTAAATTCAGGTGGGGTATTCTCAAGGTCATATTTTGCCTTATTTACTTTTCATATTTCAATTCTTTAGCTGAAGCCTGAACTTAATAATGAGCAATGGATTGTCTGTTCCACAGTCAGTTGCATACCTTATTTGGCTTATGATAAGGAGCTCTGGTAGCGTAGTGGTTACGACTTGGGCTGTGAACCGCAAGGTCAGCAGTTCGAAACTACCAGCTGCTCCGCGGGAGAAAGATGAGGCTTTCTACTCCCGTAAAGATTTACACCCTCGGAAACCCTGTACAGGGTCGCTATGAGTCGGTTCCGACTCCACGGCACATAACAACAACAACAACAATGAGCTTCTGCATTTCCCTCTCCACAGATTGTTGTTGTTGTCAGGTGCCATCGAGTCAGAACCGACTCATAGTGACCCCATGCACAGCAGAACGAAACAATGTCCAATCCTGGGCCAGCCTCACTACTGCTGCCAAACGTGAGTCCATCAATTATGCCACCTGGCTTTTCCATCTCGTTGGGGGTCTTCCTCTTTTTCTCCAACCCTCCACCTTACCCGCATAACATCCTTCTCCAACGATTGTTTCCTCCGGACAATATGTCCAAAGTAGGAGAGACAAAGCTTAGCCATCCTGGCCTCCAAGGAGCACTCTGGCTGCACTTCCTCCAAAACAGATCTATTGGTTCTTTTGGTAGTCCATGGCACCTTCAGTATTCTCCTCCAACACCACAACTCAAAGGCATCAATTCTTCTGTGATCTTCCTTATTCACTGTCCAGCTTTCACATCCATATGAGGTTATTGAAAATACCATGGCTTGGGTCAGGTGCACTTTAGTCCTCAAGCTGACATTTCTGCTCTTCAATATTTTAAAAAGTTCCTGTGCAGCAGATTTGCCCAATGCAATACATCGTCTGATCTCTTGACTGCTGCTTCCGTGAGTGTTGATAGTTGATCTAAGATGAATGAAGTCCTTGACAACTTCAATCTTTTCTCCATTGATAAGAATGTTTTTTTATTGGTCCAGTGGTGAGGATTTTTGTTCCCTTGACATTGAGATGTAATCCATATCGAAGGCTGTGCTCTTTGATCTTCATAAGTAAATGTTTCAAGTCCTCTTCACTTTCAGCGATCAAGGTTGTATCATCTGCATATTGCAGGTTGTTAATGAGTCTTCCTCCAATCCTGATGCCACGTTTTTCTTCATAGAACCCAGCTTCTCGGATTATTTGCTCAGCATACAGGTTGAATAAGTATGGTGAAAGAATACAACCCTGTCTCACACCTTTCCCAATTTTAAAACATTCAGTGTTCCCATGTTCTGTTCGAAAAACTCCACAGATATATTCAGTCAATTTGATATCTGTGTATTCCATCCTGTGAGGTCTATGTGTATAGTCACCTTTTTTATAGTTTAAATAGTTATTTGCAGTGAATAAGTCATTGGTATGCAAAATTCCATCACATGTTCTATAGTGTTCTTTCTATCACCAAGGAATTATTTTTCAGCTACTGATCCTCCTTTGTTTCCAGCATTCACATTCCAATCTTTGATAATTATCATTGTATCTTGTTTGTGTGTTTAATAAATTTCAGAATGAAAAAGTTGGTAGAATTTGGCAATTTCATCACCTTTGGCTTTAGTGATTATTGTATACATTTTTTAAATGTTGTTGTTGTTAAGTGTTGTCAAGTTGGTTCTGACTCATAGCAACCCTGCATTCTAAATATTATGTGAACTCATCTGGAAATTTTTCAATGGGAGAATAGATGTGCTTTGCAAAATCTGCTGGTAAAGAAGCTATAAGTAGGGCAAGACTGTAAACAAGTAAGATCATTTAGAAATCAGCTGTAGAGGTCCTAACAAAAGAAGATGATTCTCTAGGCTATAGTAGCAGCTCAAAATGGTCAGACTCCGGATTTATTTAAACAATAAAGCTAACAGAATGTGCTGATTAATTGGACTTGAAGTATGACAGAACAAGGACATAAATATGAGTTCTAGGCTTGGGCTCTGAAAAATGAGTACTTCATTGTACCTTTTATTCATATGGGGATCAAAAGGCAGGATTGGAGGGGAGACATCAAGAGATAAATTTTGATATATAAGTTGTCCATCAAAGTAAAGAAGCTGAGTAGAGAAACAAATCAGCCAGTGGCTGAGGGGAAAAGTGAAGGTTGGTGAAGACAAAAAAAGGGGTGGGGGGAGAATTTATACTCAAGAGTTTCAATAATTGAGAGGACAACACAATCTATAGGAGATAGGGTATATTTTCAGGGGAGGAATGATGTACTGACCACTGGTGGTGTGAAATTGTAGATACACATAGAAATTCAACTCTTCAAAATGGCAACATATGGGAAATAATCCTAGTGATATTTCTTGGCAATATAAGAGAGACTCTGCCCAAATGGTAGTGTGTGTCTAGCATAGTAGATTTCTAGATCAATCAAACCTGAAACTCTCTTTAACTGATCAACTCAATGAATTATAAAATTTCATACTGATACCCTACTAGTTAATCAATTCATGACATTTTAATGGAAAGGCAAATAGAGAAGGAAACTTTCCTGAAAAGAAATTTTCTAAGTGAAATATAGAAGGGCTTTTCTTATATAGAAATTGGATGAAAGAGAAGATCTAAAGGAAATATTTATAGCAAATATACTATTATTTGTAATAATATGCACTATGATAACAACAGATCTATAGCCAAATTTCAATGATTTATTTAATATGTTATATATTGTCAAAAATGTTTAATAAATGTGCTCTATTGCCCATTAACATGGTATGGAGAAACAAATAAAATGGTTTGATTTAATATCTTTTCTTAAAATGGTTCTTTACATCTGCTTGGCAGAAATATTAAAATAACTCAGATCTTTAAACATTTCTTCTATTACAGCATAAATGCACAGGTTCTGTTTCTATAAATGTGTTAATATGCACAAATTAAATAATTCTAAAACTTGTGTTTGGTAACATGAATGAATGAATATTTGCTTTGCATGTTATTTGAACATTCTCATTTAAAGCAGCTGATGTTTTACATCTTAATGTATAAAAATCTTATAGTACACATCAAGAATAACCCAGAAAAAAATAACAGCTTAATAAGAAAGCAAAAGTGAATAGTGGGGACGGGGCTTGTTGGTAGATTAGGAAGAAGCACAGTACAGACTTCTGACAGTAATAACACAGAATACCATAGGAAGCAGATTCAGGGGACTGTACCAGAACTCTGAACTACCTATAAGGGAATATTGAGAAAGATCAAAGGCTAGTGAAACTTATAGCAGAAACAAGAAAAGTGGCGTTTTCTCATCTGCACCTGCTAGCTAGTGCCGGAGTGACCATCTTGGGTGTGACAGAGCAGGAACTGAATCAAAGGAGCACTCCCACCTCAGACATCTCACCAATCATCAGAGATAAAGATATGAATATTTTTTTCCTGTTCATTGGTCTCTTACTGTCTGTGCACCCTCAACTCCAGTGATGAGAGGGTGTGCCTGAGAGTAGATGCCTCACCCCACCCGCGGAGGGTTCTGCTTGAATGCACACAGATCTGCTCAGAAAAAAGCACATCTCACAGAATGTAAGAGAGGTCAACAGGAACTGCTTAAAACAGAACAGAATTGAAGAGATGGAAGCTAGAACCAGAGCGCTGAAAGACAAAGCTCTCAATACTGCTAAGATAGGAGACCAAGCAGAAAAAAAAAAAAATTTTTTTTTTAATCTGAAGAAAGTCTAAGATTCATGTAAGGCAACATGAAGTGGAATAACTTGAGAATTATTGGAATTCTGGAACAGGAAGGATCACACATGACCACAGAGGAGATAGCTGAAGAACTTCTGGAAGAAAAATTCCCTAACATCCTGAAAAATGAAAAGATACACACTCAAGAAGCTCAACGAATCCCAGGAAGGATAGACCCTAAAAGAAAATCACCAAGACATATAATAATCAAGCTCTCCAAAATCAAAGATAAGGAGAGAATCTTGAATACAGTTAAGGAAAAGAAAATTGTTGCTTACAAAGGCCAGCAATTACTGTTAAGCTCTAATCTCTCAGCAGAAACCATGTAAGCAATAAGGCAATGGGAGACATATATAAAACCCTGAAAGAAAAAAACTACCAACCAAGAATTGTCTACCCAGCAAAGCTCTCAATCAAATACGATGGTTTAATAAAACACTCCAGGATAAACAGTAGCTAAGGGACATTGTCAAAGCCAACCCTAAATTCTAAACATCCTAAAGAGTGTTTTTGGAGTGAGAACCAACAAGAATAGACAACAACCAGTTATTGCATGCATTGAAACACTACCCAGAATTCAATTGACAGATGGAAGGGTGCAGAACAGATTCAAAGGATCTGGGATGTCAGTCTATGATCAAAACAATTACAATATGAAAGAAGGTTTTACATTGTAATCAAAACAATTACAATGTGAAAAAATATAGGAACAGAGATCCAAGTAATGAGGAGGTCAGATAGCTAGCAGAGTAAAATAGACTGTATCAAATGGAGGAAAAAGTTAATAGGAAATAGGGTAACCTCAAAGAAAATTAATGCTTCACAATATACCAAGAAAATTAAAATCCAAGAAGAACATGGAAACATTAAAAATATGAGCCTTAAGAAAAGATACACATACAGAAGGAAAGAAAAGTACATTTCTTTGTTGGCTAGCAGGGGTGGGAAGGAGACGACAGTAGAGCATCGGTTAAAGGATAGACACAGCATAGTTTGGGTATTGAGGAGGATAAAACACAAGAAGAGGGAATGGGATGGAAGAACAAGGTAGATAGAAGAACACTTAGGCAGGTTTGCATGGGCTAAATGGGACAGAGGTAAATAGTGATGCATGCTCAACCCTAGAACAATAGGACTCTGTGATTCAGGGATAAAGGCATAGTCTGAATGGGTAAAAGAGGGGAAATAATGATAAAATGCTTGACTGTCTTATTAATGTTGATTTCCCTTGTCTACTATTGTAAAACAGACACTTGTGTGGGATAGAAAGGAATATCAAGAAACATGATTACAGAAAATTTATAAACCCATCTTCAGTCTACAACTGATTGGAATAGCTAAAAGAGGTTCTAGATCTTGCCCAGTGAAATAGGCTTCTTGCGGAGACTTTGTAGTATATAGAACCTTAGGTGGAATCCTGAACCCCATCCAGAACCTTCTGAAGTGGGACATTCCCACTTGAAAGGACATGCAGACCAGCCTGGAGCAGCTAGAGGAACAGAAGATACTCTTGAAAGAAAGATCAGCAGGAAAAATACAAAACAAAAATGGAAGTCTGATTGACTAGTACAAGAGCAAGCAAGTTATTTGTCAGGAAGCCATCAATGCAGGTAACCAAGTCCCTTTAGGACAAACCCTCCTCCAAGACAGTAACTCAAAGAAAACACAAGCAGCAGGCATGTAAGCTTGCTGGTGACCATGTTGGTCTATTGATGAGTGGAAGAGGGGGAAAGGCAGCAATGAAGATATGGGCTGAGTTTAACTACATTTCATAGACTCCCATTGACCTGGAGATGAGAAAGGCAAGAGGAAGGGCTGGTTGGTCTGAAGTGTGGTGAGATCTGGGGATCCCTATGCCCATGGAAAAGGACCTAGTCACAGAGGGTTAGAGGTGAGAGTGAAGTTTCCAGCTGGTATGAAGTGAGGGGATACACACAAGAACACCCAAAATTTCAGATAGTACCCATTTAACCTAGCTTCAGTGGCTTTATGATCAGAACTCCAATAAAGGAAGATAAAGACATTTGATAAAGGAAACAAGTGTAAATTGTACAATTTGATGAACTTGATCTATACTACTTATGGAAATAGTAGCTCAAAATACCATCTGAGAGAAAAGGAGGGTTCACATCAGGGATCAAACATGTCCCCTCGGTAAACAGGGTTGATAAGGATGGACAACTTAGGCATTGACTACCTAAAATGGAGCTGGGGGAGGCCTTTATAAAGTCACTAAGTGGCTGGCTTTCAAGTTTTCAAGAGGGAGTTTAGTTTCAGAATATGGGGAAGGTAGAATCCCCATTGGAATAGTTTTCATCTCGTCTGGTGAAAGGAGATGGGGATAAGATTCTTCTGATTAAATAGTACTTGTCATAATGAATTGTGATTGTCATAACTGTAAAGGTAGAAGTTTTATAATATAAAGGGGGAATAGTTAATCTTACAGTCCAGAAACAGAGGCCTCTAGGACCATCAAGTGAGAGGAGCACAAGCAGAATCAGAGACCCTATCCAGAGAAGGAGCATCACCAGAGATAGAGGACATGGAGAGACAGAGCAGCTGAGGACTCTAGATTCATGGAAAGAGAAAGGCTGTGTGCTGGTGGCCAGTAACCAGGCTTGCAGCATGTGCCCTGGTTTTTTTAAATGATTATCTATTCCTGAGTATTTTTGTGTACTTAAAAAAAAAAAAAAAAAAAAAAAAAAAAACCCAGAAGGAATAGAATAGAAGTAAATACTGTTAAATGCTGATACATGGAGGTGATTGTAACCACTGCAATGATACAAAATATGACAGGATAAGGGCAATACTGATATTCTCCCATGTAAATTATCACTCAAAGCACAATAAAAGCTTAAAAGAAAATATTAAAGTGCTGGTAAGTCCTATTGCCATCTGACTTTTACAAATAATACTAGTAGAATACGTAAAAAAAAAAAATGTTTAATATAATTATAAAGAAAATTATTTTTAAATAATTCATTTTCATTACAAATTCATACAATGAATTTCAAAGCAAAACATGTGTACCACCATGAAGCCAGGGGTAATCAAACTACTTTGTGGCTTTACTAAAATAAAATGATTAGACATTGGATTTAATCATGCCATGTCTGTGATTTGGCATTCAAATAACTGGAGTCCAGCTGTCAGACCTGCAACAGTGGTAGAAACTTACCAATCCTTTGTAATTAGCATACATCACCTACCATGGATCTTGCAGTTCTATGTGATTAGAGACTTTCTGGCATTTCTTACTACCCTCAATATGAGTATCCATATGAGTGATTACTGTCATGAATTCAGAAAATGAATATCCAGATAGTTTCCATGATCACATAAATAAATTATTCTAATACATTCTGATGAGGATGCACTAATATAATAATTTCCAACTTCAAATTGTGTCATGCTACAGTATGACTTATTTTACCATAACCTTAGCTAACTATCTTTCCAAGTTCTAATGTGATATGTATACTACAGTAGAAACATATTTTATCATAATAAGGATAATGTTGCTGTCAAATCATATCTGCAAAAATATAGTAATTGAATTATAAAAATGCATGTGAAATATTCATTTGCCCAGTGGCCATATTTTGAAAGGCCCTTGTTTTCTAACTACCCTAAGACTCCAACTAAAGTGGTTGTTGTTAGTTCTGTTGAGTTGGTTCTGCCTCGTAGCAAACCTATACAAAATAGAATGAAACACTACCAGGTCCTGCAACATCCTCACAATTGTTAAGCTTGAGCCATTGCTGCTGTCACTGTGCCAACCCATCTCGTTGAGGGTCTTCCTCTTTTTCACTGTGGGCTATTGCATCAGACTTCAACGTAATTTGAACTGCAAGGTCAGTGGTTCAAGCTCACCAGCTGCTCCTTGGAAACCCTATACAGAGTCACTATGGGTCAGAATCGACTTGATGGCACCTAACAACAACAACATACTTTACCAAGTATGATGTCCTTCTCTAAGGAGTGGTCTCTCCTGATGATATAGCCAAAATATGAGGGATAGTCTCACAAACCTGACTCCTAAGGAGCAGTGTGACTGTACTTCTTCCAACACAGATTTGTTTGTTCTTCTGGTAGTCCATGGTACTTTTAATATTCTTCAACACGGTAACTCAAATACATCAATTCTTTTATAGTCTTCATTATTCATTGTCTAACTTTCACAAGTATATGGAGCCACTGAAAATATCATGGCTAGGGTCAGGCACACCTTAGTCTTCAAACTGACTACAGAAGTAGAATCATATATATTGGTTGAGGGGAAAGGCAACTAACTTCTAAAATGATAGTGCCTTAACAGACAACAAAAAATGTTGCAAAGGAGAACTGTATCTTAGACTTTGTTTTGAGACTTTGATTTTAAAATGACATTGGATTACAGTAAAAAAATATTCAGGTGTGCTTGAAGTCAGGTAAAGAATGCTAGCTTCTACAATAAAACATTTGAAAAATTAAGTAGCTTTTTACAATAAAAATACATTCCTTGGCCTAATGCAGCTATTCCTGTTGTCAACACTTTCATATGATCATTCAGGAAATAAATGTCTCTTTACAAATATAGTACCTATATTCAGCTGGTAAGTGAAAATTAAGAGAGTCAAGAATAGTATACAGAAAATTCTTTGGAGAACGACCCACACCATGAAGTGGCATACATTAATCACTTTTGCCCATATTTCATTGTTCAAAAATATGAGGAGACTGGGAGGTAGCATCTACCTAACAGTAAAAGGTAAAAACAGTACAGATTCCATGAAAACCATGCAAGTTGAGGAAGTCTGATATGCACCCAGGTAACAGTACAGAAGTAACTATCCAAACTGATAATGGGTGAATATTTGAGGGGTGGGGGGAATGCATACCTGCAAAAAATAAAATCTTAAAACTATGTTTTATAGTGCTGTGCTACTTTGCTGCAGGCTAATGTGCTGGACTGTAAAGTCAGTTTGAACTGCAAGGTTGGTGGTTCAAGATCACCAGTCATTCATTGGAAACCCTATACAGGGGCACTATAGGTCAGAACCAACTTGACAGCACTTACCAACACTAACAACTTATGGAGCAAGAGTGAATGTATTTTCTAAACGATTATATGGGAATTCACTGAATATTTATGAATTTTATCACATGAACCTTAAATATTTATGCCAATATGATAAATAAGATCAATGCATTGAGCTAGTAAAAGGACCCAGGTTATGTTAGTTTTCTTCAAACATATCCATCACTGTTCTCTCATCTAAGAAAACATTCTTTTTTTGTAAATTAATTTCATTTCTTCTCATTTGGGTCTTTGTGATGATTTTCTTTGTGAATCAGCTTTTTTTACAGATACATGAAAGGAATATTCATTTTATATCCTATTTTCAACAATACTAAATACATCTATAAGTTTTTCATAGATACTGATTTAATTTTTTTAGCTTTAACTAAAAAATATTCAAGATAAGAAACTAGTTACATTGTTTTGCTAAACACATAAACAGAATCCATAAATAGATATATCCAACATTTAAAATTAAATGTCTCAAGAAATGAAACTACGTACAAAATGCAGCTCAATACTTTACACAAGACAGTAAATATTGTTAACTGAGTTTTATAATGACATTTTTATCTCAGAGAATTTTTTTTTAACTAGGATTTTTTAATTGGACCATTTAAATATCCTCAGTGTTCATTTCAATTATAAACATATTACTCTGAAAGATATTTCCAAGGGAAATGTTTTTTTTCCAATAATAGCAGAGAAACAGCTGCTGTTGGAAGGAGAAAGATTGTCCATTTTACTTTTCCAAATTGTACATGGACTAGTGACTCATTACTAAAACCATTTACCATCCATCTTGGACAAGCACCATATTTATGTTACTAGGAATGAACAACTATTTCCTTATACTCCCTGGAATCCAGCTGTGTTCTTCTCAGATACATGAAAACACTTTTACAATTCTATAATACTGCTATTTATCTGTATACCTATACTGCAAAACTAATAAAGATAAAAGACTTATAACTCAGTTAAAAATGATTCTACATATAGTAGAGGAGAAAGACTGTCTACAATTTAAAAGGCAATCAATTATTTTTTTTACTTATCTATCTGAAAATAACTTCAAACTTGGAAGAGATTTTCCTCATTATGAATTAAAGGTTAGAAATACATCTGGTGTTTTCTTAAACTCTGTGGTTACTAAGAGAAGTTTTATCTTAGTCTGATTTTTATCTTCCAAAGAGTTTAAAAAGAAATACATTTGTACAGTCCATGGTACATACATTCTCATTACTACTTTTTAGGAGAAAGTTACCGTATGACCTTGTTGTTGTTGTTGTTGTAATGTGCTGTGGAGTCAGTTCCGACTCATAGTGACCCTGTACAGGGTTTCCAAAGCTGTAAATCTTTACAAGAGCAGAAAGCCTCATCTTTCTCCTACGGAACAGCTGGTAGTTTCGAACTGCTGACCCTGAGGTTCACAGCCCGATTCGTAACCACTACGCTACCAGAACTCCTTAGTTAGTGATTATTTTGCAAGTAGTAAATGTTTTTTAAAAAAATACACAAAACTAAATGATTCAAATATTGGATGTATAGGAATCATCAAAAGAAGATGGAAGAAATACACAGTCATTGTACCAAAAATAATTGATGAATGTTCAATCATTTCAAGAAAGAACATACGATCAAGAAATCATGGTCTTGAAAGAAGTCAAGTTGTCCTAAAGGCACTGGTGAAAATAAGTCTCCAGGAATGGACAGAATACAAACAAAAATCTTTTAACAATCTGATGCAGTACTGAAGGCACTCACTTGTCTATACTAAGAAATTTGGAAGACAAGTATCTGGTCAACTGATTGAAAAAGGTCCGTATTTGTGCCCATTCCAAAGTAATGAAGAAATCCTGTAACAATATCATTAACATCATATGAAAGCAAAATGTTCCTGAAGATAATCCAAAATTAGTTGTAGCAGTACATTGACAGAGAGCTGACAAAAAGTCTAACCAGATTCTGAATAGAAAGGGAAATAAAAGATATCATTGCTGAATTAGATATATCTTGGCTGAAAGCAAAGAATATTAGAAAGATGTTTACTTCTACTTTATTGACTATTCAAAGATATTCAACTGTGTGGGCCATAACATACTATGGATAAACATCTTGAAGAATAGTTATTCCAGAACATTTAATTGTGCTCTGTACATAGAAAGCTGTACATAGACCAAGGGGCAGTTGTTCAAACAGAATACTGAACAGCAACTACTGAAAGGTACAAAATCAGGCAAAGTTTGTGTCACCAAACTTGTTTAGTTTGTACGCTGAATAATTAATCTGAGAAACTGGATTATATGAAGAGAAATGTGGTATCAGGATTGAAAGAAGACTCATTAACAACCTGCAATATGCTGATGACTCCACCTTGCTTACTGGAAGTTTGAAATTGCTTGAAATACTTAGATAAATATCAAAGACTACATCCTTCAGTGTGGATTGCACCTCAATGTAAAGAAAACAAATTCAAAGTTGTATTGTATTTGGCAAAAGCTGCTTCAAAACCTCTTTCAAGTGTTAAAATGCAAAGCTGTCAGTTTGAGGACTAAGATGCACCTGACTGAAGTCATGGTATTCCAATCACCTCCATTTGCATGTGAAAGTTGGACAATGAGTAAGGAAGACAGTAGAAGAATTGGTGCATTTGAATAATGATGTTGGTGAAGCATTTTGAAAGTGCCATGGACTTCCAGAAGAGCAAACAAATCTGTCATGGCAGAAATATAACTAGAAGGCTCTAAAAGCAAGGATGGTGAAAAGGACCAATCCCTGGAGAAGGAAATCATGCTTGGAAAGTGGAGGATTAGGGAAAAAGAGGAAGACTCCCCCATGAGATGGATTGACGTAGTAAGCAGTAATGGGCTCAAACATAACAATTGTGAGGATGGCATAGAACTGGGCAGCATCTCCTTCTGTTGTGCATAGGATCATTTTGAATTGAAACCCACTTGAGGGCGCCTGAAAACAACAAGCATTCCAAAGACTATTAAATGAGAATTAACTCTCTAATGAAATACCACATAATAAGAAAGAGGAAAGGCGTTGTAATGTATCAACTTCTTCAAGCAAATTTGAGCCCATGTGGTATTTTACAAGCCAAGTAATAATCAATAACATCATTTTTGCAAAGTAAAAATTGTTTTTCCAAGTAATGCAAATGTGGGTCTATCTATTAACTATTTTTTCCTCAAAGTTATGATTACTTCCCAAGAAGCCTATAGGATAAATTTTGCTTAGAATTTTGAAAGACGAGATTAACAACTTGTTCAAATACTTTAAGTAGTTCATATAGCAAAGGAGTCCTGGTGTGGCGCTGTAGGAAAAGCACTGAACTGCAAAGTCAGTGATTCAAACCAACTGCTCCTCTAATACCCTATACACGGTCTCCATGAGTCAGAACCAACTTGGCAGCACTTAACAACAACATAGCAATGGCTAGCTGCTTTTATACAGATGAATTGACGAGTGCAGCATTGATTAAAATAATTGATTCTGAAGTCTGGTTACCTTGATTCAAATCTCAATTTAACAGCATTCTGGCTGCAAATGGCAAAACCACTTCCTTCTCAACTTTCCTATCAGTAAAATTAAAATGAGGATAATACACATAATTCATAATATTGTTAAAACTATCAGAAAAGTACAAGCTCTTAGAACAGTATCTGGTACATGACATCTAGTCAATTCCAATCCATAAAACCCAATAGCATAGAGGTTCCAAGACTGCAAATCTTCACTGCCACAGCATTCTCCCAGAGCAGCTGGTTGTTTCAAACTGCTAACCTTTCTATCAGCAGCCAAGTACTTAACTATTTGCGCCACCAGGGATCCTTGCATGGTAAGTAATGAGCTATTATAATTATTATTGATGTGCTGGGAATCAAATGAGAGACTAAGAGGATGCATGAGATTTGAATAGAAATATACTCATATAACATGATGTTATTCTTCTATTTGGACAAATGAGATTATTTCATATGACACACTGATTTTCTCACATTGTTATTGTTGTTAAATGCCACTGTGTCAGTTCTGACTCATAGCAACTCTATATAGGATTTACAATGAGCGCTGGTGGGTTTCAACCACGGATCTTGTTGTTAGCAGACCAGTGCTTACCCTACAATGCACAACAGGACTGTAGTTTGCTCACATGTTCAATGATATTTTTAAGTCTTAGTTTATATGAGGCAATATTGTTAAGAGCTAAAGGCTATGATTATAGTAGTGAACAAGACTAAAATGGTTCAACCCACAGAAAGCTCAAAAAGTTCTGCCATTGGAGTGCATTATATAATTATATGCAATTATGTATTACAACTGTTGTGAAGCAACCACTGTTTGCCATAAGTCCTTATAACTAATAACAATAGTAATAATAAGTCCCAATTTTAATCACCTGTTACTTTACATAAACTGTTTCTTATCTTCACAACATAGCATAATGTACATGTTGTTGTTGTTGTTAAGTACTGTCGAGTCGGTACCGACCCATAGTGACCCTGTACAGGGTTTCCGAGGCTGTAAATCTTTACCGGAGCAGAACGCCTCATCTTTCTCCCGCGGAACAGCTGGTAGTTTCGAACTGTTGGCCTTAAGGTTCGCAGCCCGATTCGTAACCACTACGCTACCAGAGCTACACATATTACGAGCAATGATCCTGAAATTATACAGAAATTAACAGTCTCTGAGCTCACACAAATGATAAATTACTGAAACAGAATCCACATATCTTCCCTTATTTGCTCCACTAGACATTACAAAGGAGACGTCCCTTTTTGGAGATCCCCTTGGACTCCTGGTGTGGCGCTGTGGGTTAATACCCTGGACTGCATGGGCAGTTTGAACTGCAAGTTGGCTGTATAAGGTCACCAGCTGCTTCTTGGAAATCCTATACAGGATCACTATGGATCAGAACCAAATCAATGGCACTTAAAGCAACAACAGAGGAAACTTGGTGGCACTGAGGATTAGACATTGGGCTGCTAAACACAATGTTGGCAGTTCAAACCCACCAGCTGCTCCATGGGAAAAAGAAAAAATTGTCAGTTTCCATAAAGAATTACAACCATAGAAACCCTATGAAACAGTTCTACTCTGATAGGGACACTGTAAGTGTTTAATTTTGGGATTAGCTTCTGAATACTAAACATTTTTTCTTCTCTTGGTGTTTTCTATTCCTCTTCTGTCTTTTCTTACACATAACCATTCTATATTTTGCACCCTGTTTCAAAAACATAAATTCTTCAACAAAGCAATTTGTTTTCAAATCACACTGCACATTGAATTCATCTGTAAAAATTACCAGTTCTTTTGTCTTACTATCAGAACTTACTTGGTTTGAGAAGTTGCGTACTACAGACATTTCTAAACACCTTCCCACTTCCCAGGTTTTAAACTGTTGTTGTTAGGTGTCACTAAGTAGGTTCTGACTTACAGCGACACTACATACAAAAGAACGAAACACAGCTTGGTCCTGTGCCATCCTCACAGTGGTTGATACACTTGAGCCCATTGCTGTTGATACTGTGGCAGTTCATCTCCTTTGTGGGGTCTTCCTCTTTTTTGCTGACCCTACGATGTACCTTGCAGGATGTCCTTGTCTAGAGACTGTTACCTCCTGATACCATGTCTAAAGTATGAGAGGTGACATTTCACCATCCCACCTTCTAAGGAGCATTTAGGTTGTACTTCTTTTGGCAAACTAAAATACTTTTATTATGCATTTCCAACCATAGAACTGAAATGCATCAATTCTTCTACAGTCTTCCTTATTCATTGTCCAACTTTAACATGCATATGAAGCTATTGAAAATACCATGCCTTGGGGCAGTTTCACATTAGTCCTCAAACTGACGTCTTTGTTCTTCAACACTTTAAGCAGATCTTTTGCATCAGATTTGCCTAATACAGTATGTCATTTGATTTCTTGACTGCTGCTTCCATGGGTGGTAATAGCGGATCTAAGCAAAATGCCTCTTTAACAATTTCAATCTTTTTTACATTTACCATGATGTTGTATATTGGTCCATATATAAGGATTTTTGTTTTGTTTACATTTCTATATGTTGAGGTGCAACCTATACTGAAGGCTGTAGTCTTTGATCTTTATTTACAAGTATTTTAAATCTTCTTCAATTTCAGCAAGCAAGGCGTTATCATCTGCATATATCATAGGTTGTTAATGAGACTTCCTCCAATCCTTATGCCATGTTCTTCTTCATATAAACCAGCTTCTCAGATTAGGGCTCAGCATAAAGATTGGATCAGTAGAGTGAAAATACAACCCTGGCACACAACTTCCCTGATTTTAAACTATTCAGTTTTTCCTCTTCTGTTCAAATGGCTGCCTCTTGGTCTATGTATAGGTTCCTCAAGAGAATAATTAAGTGTTCTAGAATATCCATTCTTCACAGTGCTATCCATAGTTTGTCATAATCCACATAGTCAGAAGCCTTTGCACAGTCAATAAACCACAGGTAAACATCTTTCTGGTTTTCTCTGCTTTCAGTCAAGAATCATTTAACCTTAGCAATGATAGCTCCCGTTCCATAGCCTATTCCTAATCCAACTTGAATCTCTGACATTTTCTTGTTAATGTACTGTTGTAGCAGTTTTTAAATTATTTTCAGTAAAATTTTACTTGCATATGATGTAAATGATATTGCCTAATGATTTCTGCATTCTGTTCAGTAACCTCTCTCTGTAAAGGGTACAGATATAGATCACTTCCAATAAGTTTGCCAGATAGTTGTCTTCCAAATTTCTTGGTATAGATGAGTAAGTGCCTCCAGTACTAAATTAGTTTGGAGAAAATTTTCAATTTGCATTCCATCAAATTCCCAGAGCCATTTTTTTCCCAATGCCTTGGACTTCTTCCTTTAATACCATTGACTCTTTATTATATGTGACCTTTGAAATGGTTAAACATCAACTTTTTGTTTTTGTACAGTGACACTGTATATTCCTTCCAGCTTCTTTTGATGTCTTCTGCATCATTCAATATTTTGTCCAAAGAATCCTTCAGTATTACAAGTTGAGGCTTGAAATATGTCTTCAGTTCTTTCAGTTTAAGAAATGCTGAGTGTGTTCTTCCCTTTAGGTCTTCTAGTTCCAGGTCTTTGAACATTTAATTATAATACTTGAGTATGTCTTCTTGAGCTGCCCTTTGAAATTTTCTGTTCAGCTGTTTTACCTCCTCACTTCTTCCATTTACTATATCATCTCTACGCTCAAGCACAAGTTTCAGAATGTCTTCTGACATCCATTTTCATTTTTCACTTCTTTTTTGTCTTCTTAATGACCTTTTTCTTTCTTTCTGTATTATGTTCTTGATGGTATCCCACAATCCTTCTGGTCTTTGGCTATTAGTGTCTAAAGCATCAAATTTGTTTTTGAGATAACCTATACATTTTGGTGGGATATATTCAAGGCTCTCATAGAGTTATTTTAATTTCCATCAGCTTCAGCCTGAACTTGCATATGAGGAATTGATGATCTGTGCCATAGTCTGCCCATCATCTTGTTGTGGCTTATGATACAGATTTTTCCACAGTCTCTTCTCACAGATGTAGCTAATTTGATTCTTGTGTATTTCATCTGATGAGGTTCATTTGCATAGTCATTTGTTATGCTGTTTAAGAAAGCCTTTTGCAGTGAATAAGTCATAAGTCTTACAAAATTATGTCATGCAATCTTCAGCATCGTTTTCATCACCAAGGTCATATTTCCCAACTACTAATCCTTCATCTTTGTTCTTACTTTTGCAGTCCAATCACTAGTAATTATCAATGCATCTTGATTGCATGTTTGATCAATTTCAGACTAAAGAAGTTGGTTATTTTGTGCTGTCAAGTTGGTTCCAACTCATAGAAATCCTGTATAAGGTTTCAGAGGGGTAGTTGGTGGGGTTGAACTGCCTTCTTTGTGGTTCACAGTTCAGTGTTGATCCCATATTGCTATACCAGGAGTCTTTCCATTTCATCATCACTCACTTTATTGGTGGTGCAAAAATTTGAATAAGAGTGCCTTAGCTTATCTTCTTTATATTATCCTATCACAGATAGCATTATACTTCAAGATAGATGTTGAAGTGTTTTGTTTTGTTTTATTGATAATGAATGTGATGCCATCCCTCTTTAATTTGTCATCCCTGGAAAAGTAAACCATATGATTGTATGGTTCAAAATGGCCAATACCAGTTCATTTCTGCTTATTAATGCCTAGGATATTGATCTTTTTGCATTCCATTTCATTTTTGACAATTTCCAGTTTTCTTAGATTGATACTCACACATATATGCTCCAGTTATTAATTAATGTTTGAAGCCTTTTTCTCTCCTTTTCAGTTGTGCCCCACCAGCAAATGAAGGTTCAAAATCTTCATTTCATTTGTGTCATCATGATCGACTCTACTATGATAAGGCATCAATTACCAAGCTGTATTTTAGTCCCTTCCAATCTAGAGGCTCATTTTCCAGCACTGCATCTGACTATATTCTGGTGCTATTCATGAATGTTTTCATCTTCTGGAACTATATCTGACAATTTATATAGTTGTATACATTGCTATTCACAAGGTTTTCAGTGACAAAACATTCAGAAATTGTCTACATCTCCTTCTTCTTAGTTTGTCTTAGTCTAGAAGTTCAGCTGAAACTTGTTCATTCATCATGGATGACTCTGTTGGTATTTAAAATACTAGTGGCATAGCTTCCAGCATCATAGCAACACACAAGTCACACAGTACGACAAACTGATAAACTAATGGTGGGGTTTTAAACTAGGGGAAGGGAAAGCGATGAGTTGGGGGCTGGATGGCAGGTAGACAAGATAAGAATTTAGGAAGGGAGGGTTACAAATGTTCAGTTCTGACCTATTGAAATACTGGCCTGATAAGTGAGATTCCTCATTGTAAGACTGGTTTTATGTGCACATTATCAATAAGTCCTTGTCAACTCCTAGTGTATAAAGGCACTCATTGCATGAAAGCTCATATGGATCCATTTTTCTGTGAAACTAGACTTTACATAACAAAGGAACTCTGGTGGCAGAGAGATGAAAACATTTGGCTGTAACCAAAAGGTCAATAGCTCAAATCCACAAGCTGCTTCATGGGAGAAAGATATGGTAGTCTGCTTCCATGAAGTCTCTTGAACAAAATAAATATTTAAATTACTTATAATTAAAAATCCTCCCCATCTAAATCTGTCATTTTCTAAAGAAAGAATAGAAAGATATTGATAGTTTTATCTGGACATTGTCAGTAATATCTCCATGATTTCAATAGAGTAAAAAATTAGTTGACTATGTATATAAGTAGTGAATATTAGCAAATGTCATTTCAAGCACTACAAACATATTAACACATCTAATTCTCACAGCAACCTTGATATGTAGGCATATTCTTAACATTCCATTTGCAGATGAGGAAAGCAAGGCCTAAGACCACACAGAGAATAATGACACAACTGATCTATGCACAGACATTGGAATTATACAGAGCATATTATTCATCTTTATGCAGTTTAACCTCTCAGATTTATCCTTGAATCTGAAAATGTATAGATAACTCTTAAGTTTGAAAAATTGTCAAATATTTATTTTGAATGACTCAACAGATAATGGCACAGGGGGTAGGAAATGATGGTGCTGTTTTTCTTAAGTGGTGTTGAGTCGGTTGATACCTATAGTGACCCTGTATAGGGTTTTTGAGGAGCGGCTGGTGAGCTTGAACCACCGAACTTGCGGTTCAAACTGACCTTGCTGTGTTGCACATTAACCCGCAACACCACACCAGAGCTCATAGGGGACAATGAAGGGTGTGAAAACTGCTTTCTTGGAATGAAAGATATGCTATTATGGGGAGTCTGGTTACATAGCGGTTACATGTTGGAGTGCTAACCACAAGATCAGTTGTTGGAATACACAGCCCTGCATGGGAGAAGGATGATACTTTCTACCTCTGTAAAGATTTACGGCCTCAGAAACCCTGTACAGGGTCACTATGAGTCAGAACCATCTTGAAGGCACACCACCACCACCACCATGTTCACATAATGTTGAGGCAGCTCACATAAATACGTAAAGGAAAAAAAAAAATTATTTCAAGAAATTGTTAAGGCAAACATGACCAGTGATGGGAAAAGAATTGAAATAAATGCAAAACAAACTGAAAACTAAGCCAATTTCCAAACATATATCAAAGCCAAAGCCTGAAGCAAGTGTACATTTATAAATGTAACTTATGAAGACTTAAGAAGAAACAAGATTATTGGCAAGAAAAAATTCATATTTATTAAATAGGATGACAAAGCATATATAATTTATAATAATGTACATATAAATTATTATAATGTACATAGAATACTATTGAAACTCAAAAAGTATTGCTACTATCTTTCTAGTTCATACATGCATAGGTTTATTACAAACAAAATTTGCCTAAACACATCTCTGAGATCAGTGTATAGTTGCAAACAAGTTTTCTCAGAGCTATGCTTGTCAGAGTTTGGGTGCCTTCAAAAACAAGGATACATTTTATGCCATCTACAAAATTTACATGTTCACTTAAAAACATTCTATTTTCAATTTGCCAGCTCTGTCTCAATGTCCCTGTCATTTAAGTCCTGCCATATACGGTGTGACACTGTGGGTTAATGCGTTGGACTGCAAAGTTGGTTTGACTGGCAAGGTCAGCAGTTCAAACTCACCAGCCACTCCTCAGAAACCCTATACAAGATCACTGTGGGTCAGAACTGACTCGATGGCACTTAATAACAAAAATATGTATCTTTTTGTTTGTTCTTTGAAAGTAGATTTCTAAAATATTACCAAATACTTTTTATGAGAAAAAACTCTGGAGGAGCAAAGACCCCAGATTCAAATTTATATTATGGCTGTGGTGGCTGTATGACAATGAGCCGATTCCAATTCATAGTATATAGGGTTTCTGAAGCTGTAAATATTTATGGGAGCAGACAGACTTAACCTTTTCCCTAAAATTTATATTACCTTGTTGTTGTTGGTAGATGCCATTGAGTTGATATCAACTCATAGTTGTTGTTGTTAAGTGCCGTCAAGTCAGTTCCTACTCATAGCATCCCTGTATAGGGTTTCTGAGGAGTGACTGGTGAGCTTGAACCACCAACCTTGCAGTTCAAATAGCTTTGCAGTCTGGCACATTAATCCACAACACCACACCAGGACTCCATATTAGTCCTATGCAAAACAGAAAGAAACACTGCCCAGTCCAGTGCCAACCTCACAACTATTTCTACAGCTAAGCTCATTGCTGCCACCACTGTGCCAGTCGATCTCATTAGGGGTCTTCCTCTTTTTTCCAATCCTCCACTGTAACAAACATAATATCCTTCTCTAGGAACAGGTTCCTCCTGAAATATGTCTGAAGTATGGAGACGAAGTCTGGCCAACCTGGCTCCCAAGGAGCATTTTGGACATACTTTTTCCAGCATTGGTTTATTTTTACATTACGAAGTCCATGGTAATTAAAAAATTTCTCCTATAACACAATAACTCAAATGCATCAATTATTCTACAGTCTTCCTTGTTCAATGTCCATTATGTATATGAGGTTATTGAAAATACCATCAGATGGATCAGGCGCACCTTAGTCCTCAAAGTGACATCTTTGCTCATCAACACTTTAAAGAGGTCTTATTCAGTGGATTTGCATAATGAAATATGACTTTTGATTTCATGACTACTGCTTCCATAATTGTTGATAGTTGATCTGAGCAAAATGAAGTCTTTGACAATGTCAATCTTTCTCCATTTATATGGATGTTGTTTATTGGACCAGTGGTGAGGATCTTCATCTTCTTTACATTGAGGTACAACTCATACTGAAGTCTGAAGTCTTTGATCTTCATCAGTAAGTATTTTAAGTCCTGTTCGCTTTCAGCAAGTAAGGGTGTATCATCTGCAGATCGCAGGTTGTTATTAAGTCTTCCTCCAATCCTGACACCACATTTTTCTTCATATAGTCCAACTTCTCAGATTATTTGCTCTGCATATAAATCGACTGCCACTCATCAGTCAGTTTGTCATACTATAGTGGCTTGTGTGTTTATGTGAGTCTGGAAGCTATAGCACGTTTATGTTAAGTATCAATTGGGACACCCATGGTAGACAGGCTTCAGCGAAGCTTCCAGATGAAGACAGACTAGGTTGAAGGCGAGACAGACAACTTCTGAATATTTAATCACTGAAAACCTTATGAATCACAGTGGGACACCACAGCCACCAGAATTTTGAATATTGAAACATGATGAATACCCCCAGAATATTGTTAGATATAGTGCTAGAAGATAAGCCTCTCGGGTTGGAAGGCACTCAAAATGTGACTGGGGAGGGCTGCTTCCTCAAAGTAGAGTTGACTGTGATGATGCAAATGGAGTAAGACCTTCAGGACCCTCATTTGCTGATGGGGCACAACTCAAAATTAAGTGAAACACCTGTAAACATTCATTAGTAACCATAAAATGGAATGTATGAAGTATAAATCTGAGAAAAATGGAAGTTGTCAAAAATGAAATGGAAAGCATAAACATCGATCTTAGGTATTAGTGAGCTGAAATGGACTGGTATTGGTCATTTTTAATCTCACAATCTCATGGTTTACTATGCTGGGAAGGACAAACTGAAGAGGACTGGTGTCTCATTCATCATCAAAAAGAACATTTTAACATCTATCTTGAAGTACAATGCTATCTGTTATGGGAAAATAACCATATGCCTACAAGGAAGACCAAGGAGCTCTGGTAACATAGTGGTTATGAGTCATACTGCTAATCTCAAGGTTAGCAGTTTGAGACTACCAGCCGTTCCTTGGAAGAAAGGTGGGACTTTGTGCTTCTATTAAGATTTACAGTTTCAAAACCATATTCAGAGTGGTTGAGTGAGAACTGACTCCAGGGCACACCACCATCACCACCACAGGGGAAGACAGGTTAATACCATTGTTATTCAAATTTATGCAACCATGCATTGACAGAGAACATCCATAGGTTCAAGCTAGATTCACAAGTGAGTGTGAAATGAAGGATATCATTGCTGAAGTCAGATAGATGATCTTGGCTAAAAGCAGAGTACACCAGAAATATGTTTACCTGTGCTTTATTGACTACACAAGACCAGTTGTTTGAACAAAGCAAGGGAACACTGAATGGTTTAAAATTAGGAAAGGTGTGCACCAGGGCTGTATTCTTTCACCATACTTACTCAATCTGTATGCTGAGCAAATTATCCAAGAAACTGGATTATATTAAGAAACACGTGACATTACGATTGGAGGAAGACTCATTAACAACCTGCCATCTGCAGATGACACAACTTGGATTGCTGAACGGGACTTAAAAGACCACAGACCTCGGTGTGCTTTGCACCTCAATGTAAAGAAAACAAAAATCCTCAGCACTGGTCTAATAAATAACATCCATATAAATGGAGAAAAGATTGAAGTTAAAAACTTCATTTTTCTTAGATCAACCATCAACACTCATGGACGTAGTAGTCAGGAAATCAAACAACACATTGCATTAGGCTAATCTGATGCACAAGACCTCTTTAAAATGTTCAAGAGCAAAGATATGAATTTGAGGACTAAGGTGTACCTGACTCAAGCCATGATATTTTCAATTACCTCATATGCATGTGAAAGTTGGAGGATGAATAAAGAAGACCATAGAAAAGTGATGCACTTGAGTTATTGTGTTGGAGGAGAATAGTAAAAGTACCATGGTCTGCAAAAAAAACCAAATCAATCTGTGTTGGAAAAAGTACAGACAGAATGCTCCTTTCAAGCCAGGATGGCAGACTTTATCTTTCATACTTCACACATACTATCTGGATGGTCCAGTCTCTGGAGAATGATATCACGTTTGGTAAATTGGAAAGTCATAAAAGTAGAGGAAAACACCCATGAGATTGATTGATACCACGGCATCAGCAGTGGGCTCAAATGCAGCAACGATTGTGGAGATGGTATAGGTCCGGGCTGTATTTTGTTTTTTTGTGCACAGGGCTGCTATGAGTCTGTACCAACTTGATGGCACCTAACCATAACTATGGTTGTGGAGCTCTGGTAGCGTAGTGGTTACGACTCGGGCTGTGAACCGCAAGGTCAGCAGTTCGAAACTACCAGCTGCTCCGCGGGAGAAAGATGAGGCTTTCTACTCCCGTAAAGATTTACACCCTCCGAAACCCTGTACAGGGTCGCTATGAGTCGGTTCCGACTCCACGGCACATAACAACAACAACCACAACTACAACAGCATACAGACTGAATAAATACAATGAAAGAATACAACCCTGGTGCATATCTTCCCTAATTCAAAACATTCGATGTTCCCTTGTTCTGCCTCCTGGTCTATGTACAGAATACTCATTCTCTACAATGTTGTCTATAGCTTGTCATGATCAACACAATACAAAGCCTTTTTATAGTCAATAAAGCACTTGTAAACATACTTCTGCTATTATCTGCTTCAACCAAGATCCATCTGATGTCAGCATAGGGAGACAATTAGCATGAAGCCAAAATGCTGTCCAAAGGATTCATGACTATGTGACTGTTTATAGAACATGGAAAATAAATAACATTTGTCACAACATCATTACTGGTAGCAGATCAATTTGTCACAGCCACAGATAGTACAAGGAAAAGACCATGGTTGGGATACCTTTACTAATGCATATTAAAATAGTTTACTGGATTGGCTCTGGGGACCTCTGAATACCTTGGTATGGGTATAACTCATGATCACGTGGCATGAGTACTCCAATTTTCATTAATGTCTTGCCCAGACAAAGCCCTGACCGCAAGACTGCCCATCCTTGGACTGGCTTATTGTTGTTAAGGGCCATCTAGTCAGTTCAAATGCATAACAAACTTCTATAGGATTTCCATGAATGGTTCATGAGTTTGAATTACTGAATTTGTGATTAGCAACCCATTGCTTATTGTTGTTAAGTGCTGTCGAGTCAGTTCTGAACAATACTGGACCTGTATAGGGATTCTGAGGAGTGGCTGGTAGATTTGAACTGCCAACCTTAAGGTTAGTAGTCCATTGTCTATCCCACAGTGCCAAACCAGGATTCTATCACTTGCTTTAAAATGCACTGTGCCTGAGAACAAAGCTTTTTGCATTGTCAATTCCAGGACCCAAAGCCAAGGAGTCAATTTCAACTCATTGTTGCTGCTTTAAGGTGACATCAAATGGGTTCTAGCTCATAAAAATCCTATATACGACTTCTGAGTCCGGGAGTGATGCTGTGGCTAGTGTGCTGGACTGCAAAGTCAGTTTGAACCACAAGGTTGATGGTTCAAGCTCACCAGCCGCTCTTTGGAAATCCTATACAGGGTCACTATGGGTTGGAGCTGATTTGACAGCACTTGGAGCTCTGCTAGTATAGTGGTTACGAATTGGGCTGCTGGCCGCAAGGTCAGTAGTTCAAAACTACCAGCTGTTCCGCGGGAGAAAGATGAGGCTTTCTGCTCCCGTAAAGATTTACAGCCTTGGAAACCCTGGACAGGGTCGCTATGAATCGGAACCGACTCCACGGCACATAACAACAACAGTAACATACAACATTTGAGTCAGTGTTGACTCATAATAACACTGTCTATGCACAACAGAATAGAACACTTCTGGACCTACACCATCTACAGAACTGTTTAGCTTGAGTCTATTGCTACTGCCACTATGTCAATCCATCTTCTTGTAAGTCTTTCTTTATCACTGACCCTCCACTTTTCCAAGCATAATGTCCTTCTTCAGAGAGTGGACCCTCCTAACAACATGTGCAAAGTACCAGATATGACACCCTTGCTTGTAGGGAATATTCTGGCTATACTAATTCCAAGACAAATTTGTGACTTTCTAGCAGTACATTTAATATTCTTCACGAACTTCATAATTCAAATGCATGGATTCTCCGTTGATTTTCCTTATTCACTGTCCAACTTTCTGATACATATGTTGTTGTTGTTTGTTGTTGTTGTTGTTATGTGCCATGAAGTCGGTTCCGACTCATA
>NW_006408693.1:1211609-1214444 GCF_000296735.1 Chrysochloris asiatica
GAGCTCGAACTGCCGACCTTGCAGTTCAAACCGACTTTGCAATTCAGTGCATCTGAGCCATAGTGTCACACCAGGACTCCACTGTAAACTGTATCCTTTCACAAACCAATTCCTCAGAATTTAAGATTTGAAATAGAAATCAGTGTTTAAGCCATTGTTTTAATTCTATATCCTCATTTCCTAAATGTGAAACCAAGTTTTTGGTTATGATCTGTTCTTTTTAGGAATAATACATGTAGGGAAATTAAAAAAACAAAACAAAACCAGAAACTACAGATTTTGAAGCTACATATTGGTAGGTATGTAGAATACTGAGAAACATATAAGCTTCTGAACTCCTAAACACTATATTCCTTATCATCCCTCAATTTTAGGGGATGTGTAGTTTAATATGTAATCCTACAGAAAATAAGAATCCAGTCTGTCCTAAAAATTAAATTTTGTACTCTATTTCAAATAGTTTACTAATTATTCCTTCTTGAAGGATTTGCCAGATTACTATTCTTTTCCAGCAAATTAAATGGACAAATTTAAACATGTAACTTTAGGTAAATTGGTATACTTTCCAAAGTGAAGCAATGATTTAGATTTTTTCTTTTTCTCATCTTCTATATCTACTAATGTTCTTACTTATATAAGAAAAGAAACAACAAATTTTACTAAGATTAACTGCATCCTGGCAAGAGCTGCTTCTAGCTTACTCTCCTCTGCTCTTGCCTTGCAGACAATGCTGGGGTTCATAGGTCCAGCAGGGACCAAACTCAATTACATTAACACAAGGACCAAGCACTTACAAGCAGCCAAGGTGGTTTTTGCTGCAAGAACCACTGTTGTTACAATCCTTGTGGACCCCAGACTGAGCCACGATTCCAAATATTGAGGGTTGGACAAAAGGCTCTGTAAACTGTAGACATAATGGAACCCAGGGGCCTCACTAAAATCACAATCTTCTGACCACCCTTGTTATAAAATTGGGTGGAGTCAGATTCTGGCTGAGGCACTGTGGTACCAGAAATGCCACCAACAAAGTGAAAAGATGGAATGTCTTGAAAAGTTCCTGAAGGTCCTCAAACGCCCTAGCACCGTGTTGCTTAAGAGTAAAAGTATCTCATTAGGATGAGCACAGTGCTGCTTCTGCCACTAAAGTTGAAGGGAAACATTAATTCTGAAATCTCTGTATTCCATTCTTTCTGTGTCTTTGTTGCCAAACCAAAATGAGGGTTTGCCACCTGTCACTGTAGTCAATCACAGAGAGAGGGAAAGATCCAATCCAAGCTTTATTAACAGAAAGCCAGCAGTCTGGAAGATGGTGAGACTAGCTTCTCAAGACTGTCCTGTCCATTATGAAGAGCAAGCACATTATATAGGGTAAGTTACATTTGGTGGGGGGGAAAGGAACAATAAGGCAATGTCCTTCTCAAACATTCTATTTTTCAGGAAAAAGAAACAATTAGGCAATATCCTTATTAAACATTCCATCTTTAGGGGAAAATAAGAACAATCAGGCAATGTCCTTCTCAAACATTCCATCTTTCAGAGGCAAAGAGAAACAATCAGGCAATGATCTTCTCAAACATTCTACCTTTAGGGTCTCTGCTTAATTCCTGAGATAACTCTATGGGTGGGTTTGTTGTTATTGAGTGCCTTCAATTCGATTTTGACCCATAGCAACCCTGTATAGGGTTTCCAAGGAGTAGCTGGTAGCTTGAACCACTGACCTTGCAGTTCAAATGACTTTGCAGTCTGATGCATTAATGCACAGCACCACACCAAGATTTTAAGGGCATCCTGTTCTACTTGTCCTGTCTTCCTTCTGGGACAAAAAGGTCATCCCAACCAATGTATAAACTTTCTCATCTTCAGGGTCCTCACTTGAGACTCAATGATTAAACCAACTCCATTTTGTTTAGGTCAGTAGATCCATGCTATCATCTTGATGAACAGTTGTTACAAACATGAGTTTATAGAAACCTTCTAATAAAGAAACCAATATTCTTGCTCTAAAAAAAAATTGTTTGACTAAAATGAAGTTGTGCCAGCATGTATCTCTGAACTGGTATCTCCATTAATTGAAATATTTTTACTTACTGGGGGTAT
This sequence comes from Chrysochloris asiatica, assembly GCF_000296735.1. Classification (NCBI taxonomy): domain Eukaryota; kingdom Metazoa; phylum Chordata; class Mammalia; order Afrosoricida; family Chrysochloridae; genus Chrysochloris; species Chrysochloris asiatica. The sequence continues at coordinate 1,213,707 of NW_006408693.1, forward strand.
AAACTTCATAGCTTTGATCATGTTAAAATAATAATTATTTTAACCTCTAAATATCATGGAAATTAGAAACATTATGTTTTATTCATTTTTTGTGAAAAATAGTAAACAAAAACTCCATACTTCTGCAGTAGTAAGATTGAAGTTTATTTCTTTTATATGAGCAAAGTTATGAAGCTCATTTTCTAATTTTTTAAAGTAAGTAAGTGAGTTAAAAACATTAATTAGATTTCCTTAGGTAGTAGTACAAGTCAAAACAAGCAAAATAATAAGACTCCTAGAAAGGAGCAAGATATTTAACATGTCGTAAAAAGAAAGAAAAGGTTTGAAAAATTGACCAAATTCGAGAGAGAGCCTAAAATTGTACCTTGGAAAAAATCACTTGCACTTTAATAATTTAGAAAGGTCTGTCTCATTTATAGTAAGTAAAAGTCAATAACAAGCTTCCATGCTGTGCTCAAGAGAACACAAAAAGCATTTTATACATTTAATAGTGAAGTAAATAGACAGCAGTCCTGGAGTGAAGCTGCAGGGTAAGCACTGGACTGCTAATCATAAGATCTACAGTTCAAACTACCAGCTGCTCCTCTGAAACCCTATACAGGGTAACTATGAGTCAGACCAACTATTGTTGTTAGGTGCCATAGAGTCAGTACTGACTGATAGCGACCCTACGTACAACTGAAGGAAACACTGCCTGGTCCTGGGCCAACCTCATAATTGTTGTCACACTTGAGCCCA
>NW_006408693.1:1215189-1222308 GCF_000296735.1 Chrysochloris asiatica
ATCAGTAAATGTTTTAAGTCCTCTTCACTTTCAGCAAGCAAGGTTGTATCATCTGCATATCACAGGTTGTTAATGAGTCTTCCTCCAATTCTGTTGCCACGTTTTTCTTCATGTAACCCAGCTTCTCAGTTTATTTGCTCAGCATCCAGGTTAAATAAACATGGAGAAATAATACAACCCTGTCGCACATCTTTCTTAATTTTAAACCATTCAGTGTTCCCATGTTCTATTCGAACAACTGCCTCTTGGTCCATGTACAGATTCCTCATGAGCACAATTAAGAGTTCTGGAATATTCATACTTCACAATGTTGTCGAAAGCCTTTGCGTAGTCAATAAAGCACAGGTAAACATCTTTCTGATATTCTCTGCTTTCAATCAAGATACATCAACTATCAGGAATAATATCCCTCGTTCCATGTCCTCTTTTGAATCCTGCTTGAATCTCTGGAAGTTCTCTGTCAATGTATGATTGTAGGCGTTTCTGTATTATCTTTAGTAAAACTTTACTCATATGGGATATCAAAGATATTGTCCAATGATATCTGCATTCCATTGGGTCACCTCTCTTTGGAATGGGCACAAATATGATCTCTTCCAATCAGTTGGCCAGATATTGTCTTGCAAATTTCTTGGCAGAGATGAGTGAGTGCCTTCTGGGCCACCTAACTTTCTTGAATGATTTCAATTTTTATTCCATCAATTCCTGCTGCCTTGTTCTTTGCCAATTTCTTCAATACACCTTGGAATTATCCCTTCAGTATCATTGGCTCTTGATCGTATGCTACCTCTTGAAATGGTTGAACATCAACCATTTCCTTTTGGTACAGTGACTCTGTGTATTCCTTCTGTCTTCTTTTGATTCTTTCTGCATCATTCAATAATTTGCCCAGAGAATCATTCAATAATGAAATTTGAGACTTGAATTTTTTTCTTCAGTTGCTCCAGCTTGAGAAATGCTCATGTTTTCTCTTTTGTTTTTCTGACTCCAGATCTTTGCACATTTTGTTATAATATTTGACTTTGACTTCTGGAGCTGACGTTTGAAATTTTCTGTTCAGCTCTTGGACTTCCTCATTTCTTCCATTTGCTTTAGCATCTCTACACTGGAGAGCAAGTTTCAGTGTCTCTTCTGACATCCATTTTGGTCTTTTCCTTCTTTCTTGTCTTTTTAATGACTTTTTGCTTTCTTCATGTATGATGTTGTTGATGTCATCCCAAAACTCTTGTAATCTTTGGTCTTTAGTGTTTAATGCATCTAATCTGTTCTTCAGATGATCTCTCAATTCAGGTGGGATATATTCAAGGTCATATTTTGGCTCTCATGGACTTGTTTTCATTTTTTTCAGCTTCAGTTTGAATTTACATATGAGCAATTGACACTCTGTTCCACAATCTGCCTCTGGCCTTGTTTTGACTGATGATATAGAGCTTTTCCATTATCTCTTTCCACAGATGTAGTCAATTTGACTTCTGTGTATTCCATCTGGTGAGGTCCATGCATATAATCATCTTATTCTGTATAAAGAAGGTATTTGAAATGAACAAATCATTGATTTTGTAGAATTTTATCATGCGATCTGCAGCATCATTTCTATCACCATGGCCGTATTTTCCAACTACTGGTCTTTCCTCTTTGCTCACAAGCTTTGCATTCCAATCACCAGTAATGATCAATACATCTAGATTCAGTTCAATTTCAGATTGAAGAAGTTGGTAGAATTTTTCTATTTCATCCTCACTGGCTTTAGTGATTGGTGCATAAATTTGAATAATAGTGGTATTAACTGGTCTTCCTTATTGCTGTTATGGGCCATGGGGTCTGTTCCAACTCAAGGCAACCCTGTACAGGATTTCTGAGGCTGTAAATCTTTACAGAAGTAGAAAGCCTCATCTTTCTCCTTGGAATGGCTGGCAGTTTCGAACTGCTTACCCTGAGGTTAACAGCCCGATTTGTAACCACTACACTATATCAACTCAGTGTTTTGGCAGTTATGCAATGATGTAATATGGCATTTACATGATTTCTCATGAACTGATAAATAAAAGGATCAAGCATGGGCTGCAATATCCTTAATCCCATCAGAACATTGATCCCATATAAGAGAGTTTATCAGGGGTGTAGCTAGAGCATATTTCATTTTACAACGATAAAAGGAGAGAGGAGTGAGCAGAGAAATGGGGACCTACTACTACCAAGAAAAAAGAACAGAGAATACAGTTCATTCTTCTAAACTGGGGCCCTACACTGTGAAGCTCCTAGATCCAGGGAGGATTGGCGCCAATCCTTAGAGAGATCTCTAAGGAATACTAATGCAGGATCTAAAGATGCAGAAAAGAGACAAGGACCTTTCTCCAGAACTGGTGCTCTGAATCCAGACTTTTAGCCTCTTAAATGTGAGAGAATAAATGTCTGTTACAGTCATCCACTTGTCGTTTTTCTGTTATGGCAGCATTAGATAACTAAGACAAAATCCTAACTCCATTTTGTGTCTCAACGTAAGTTTAGATGCTATCTTGAGTTCTTTATTTACTTTTGACCACTGAAAAGCCCAAGTGATCATGAAAATTCTGGGAAACAAGGGGGAGCAGTGCACATGATGAATCCTGGAAATCAGGGAAGGACAGTTTACTCTCAACAAGAACAGATAAGATATGCTTACACAAAGCACTATAATTATTAAGTGTCATTAAATTGGTTCTGACTCATAGCGACCCTGTATAGAGTTTCCAAGGAGCATCTGGTGAGTTTGAACCATCTACTTTGTGGTTAGCAGTACAGTGCTTACTTTACATCACTACACCAGGACTTCACATAAAGGACTTGGCAAATCCTTTTCAGAACAAAGACATTCAGATGAATGGCCATCACTTTTGGCTTCTTTCTCTTCCTAGACTGCTGGAACAGTGAAGATCTTCCTGACTCTTGTTACTACAAGCATGTATCAATGATCATTTGATGAACAATGATAATGATTCAATTGTTTTTAGCATATCTGTGGAATGATGAATATTTGATTGGCTTTTTATTTTTATATAGACTGTTGGCTTTCTAATGTTTTTCAGACACTATATTCTTCAGACAGGGGCAGATATTGTTCTGGTGATATGTCCATCTATATTTACCATGTTTGTTTTCTCTTCATTGCATACACCAAATAAAATACTTATTCTTCTTTAATTAAACTTTCTGGTAATTTTCTCTTAGTGAGTAAGAGGGAAAGGCATATCCAGAAATCAGGATTAAACATAAGCTACTTATTAACTGAAATATTGGACCGAAGTCCTGAAGAATGTTGAAGCCTTTATTCCTCCTTGCTTAAGCAATTGTGAAGATGTGCAGGACATGCCCAGGGCACATAGCTGAGCAGCCACATCCTGGGACATGCCATTAAGAAAGACCATCCATAAAAATTCTGGATTTTAGGAGACATGCCATTAAGGAAGAACACCCACTCAAATTCTCTGTTTTTACTTTCTTGTGAGATCTCTTACAGATTGGACAGGTTTACCCAGTGCCATAGGCATAACTTTAAAGGACAAGCCTTCTACTGGAGTAGAGGAGACAACCCCTCCCTATGAGGGGTTTGAACCAGAGTCTGAAAGAACCACAGGTGCACACCAACTCATAATAAAATTTTTCTGCCTCTACCAGTGATCTGTTCATTGGAATCCATTTTGAAGAAATGCTGAACATATACCCAGTTAGCACAACCCTCTGAAACTGGCCATTTCCCAGAAATCCCCTTTTAACCCTATGAATACATATGATGCCTATTCTCTACCCAAAACTTTTCAAAGCACAGCAAAGCATTTGTTTAGGAAGATAGGGGTTAATCATTGCATTAAGCAGTCTCCATCTCTGCTTACAAGTCTCGTTCCTATAATAAGCCTTTGCTCAGATAGAAACCCTGTCTCACCTAACTATTCTTAATCAGTAGAAGGCAAGACCCTTCTCTTGAAGGGTGGCGATTTAGTTAGCATTCCCTGTTATACTAGAACAGAACCCACCAAGCACTGTGTAGGGTAAAAATGTGGCAGTTTGCTTGCATCTGTTAGGATTCATTGTTGTTAAGTGCCCTCAAGTTAGTTCCAACCCATAAGGATCCTGTATACAGTTTCCAAGGAGCGGCTGGTGAGCTTGGACCACCAACTTTGTGTTTTAAACTTACATTTCAGTCTAGTGCATTACCCCACAGCACCACACCAGGACTCCAAAGATGTACAGCCTTGAAAATTCTACGGGACAGTGCTATTTGATTGTCCAAAGTACTTGAAAGAGTTTTGGCACACAGTTAAAGTTCAATAAATGTTTGTGGAAGGAATGAATGAAATTTTAAACCACCAATTGTAAAAAAAAAAGTGTTAAGGCAATGGCTAGAGTGAAAACTTGGATTTAATGGCATTGGTTTGTAAAGTCTGTCACCTATTTACGTGCTAAAGTTAAAGAACAAATAAAGAAATCCAGAGAGTAAATGTAGGAAATACATGATTCAATTTATTCAGGAATGTCTTGGAATGGAGAGGCAGAGTGTGGGGTGTTGACTATGAGAGGCAATAAGTGCAGAGGATAAATGCAGACATTAACCTTGGACAGAAGACAAAATAGCTCTACCTGTAGAGAACATTACTATATGAATGAATGTACATTCAGATGTCGGTTTAAGGACTAAAGAACTCCTGACCCAAGCCATAGTATTTTCAATAGCCTCGTATGAATATGAAAGTTGGACAATGAATAAGGAATGCTATAGAAAAATTGATGCATGAGTTAGAGTGTTAGAGAAGAATAATGAAAATACCGTGGACAGCCTGAAGAACAACCAAATCTGTGGAAGAAGTACAGCCAGGACATTCCATAGAGGCAAGGATGGTGAAACTGACTCTCATACTTTGTACATGGTAACAGGAGGGGCCATTCTTTGGAGAAGGACATCATGCTTGGTAAAGAAGAGAGTCAGTGAAAAAGATTGAGGCCCCCAACAAGATGAATTTGCACAGTGGTTGTAGAAATGGACTCTAGCTTAACAACAAGTATGAGGATGGCGCAGGACAGAGTTTCGTGCTGTAGGAACCTACTCTACCTAACAACAAGGTATTACTTAAGAAATATAGCATTGGGACTTTATAAATTTCAAGAATCATTGAAGCAGATCCATGAATGTCATGATTTGTTATAAATACAGCATGATTACTATCGTTGAATGATGCTAGTTCATAAAATTTGTAACTTAAAATATTAATTAATTACCAAATTACAGCAATATTCACTTTGGCTCAATTTGTTTGTCTTAATTTATTTTCCCAGCAACAGATGTCAATGTTATTTGCAAGTTGCCAAGCCACATGACTCTGTTATGATAATAATTGTGGGCTTATTTTTAAATATGATTTGTTTTATTGTACATAAACAAAATATTTAAATGTCACTAAATGAAATACTCCCTTCCCCCCCGCCAAAATATATATATATAGCTAGAGAATTCCAGTGAAATTACTCATGGTTCTCCCATCTGTTAAGCAAAAATGTTCAGGCTTAAAACATTTTAGTATCTGTACACACTGACTTCTAGCATTCACCTATATACTGTGATTTACTAAATTGTTACTTAAAATGCACATAAAAAATAAAATGAAAATGGAACCAGCAGGAATAGACAAGTTTTATTAGCCCAGAGAGACATTACAAGAAATGTCAACTTGACCACCTACTGAAAATGGCTGGAACCCTCACTTCTCTCTAAATGTCACTGACTTGCTCAAAATAAACACCATAGATTGATGTGTTAGCCTTATATGTTGTTCTTTCAAAATTACCTATATTTCACTCACTCTTTTCTCCTCTAAACTTCAAGTAACACTGCACTTTTTTTGCTCATATCTTACCAGCATGCCATAATGCTCTTTCTTCTCTCTCCCAGTGGAATTTCCTCTAGTTCAGTGTCCTTTGCAATAACTTTGCAGTACTTCAAGGCCTAGTCCATTGAAAGTATGGGGAGGGCACAAGATTTGAAGTCAGACATCTTGAGTTTGAGCTCAAAATGTGCCCTTGAGCAAGACTTGATCTCTGCGAATTACAGCTTCTTCCTACAGAACATAGAGGAATTCTAAGAACCCCCTTCTTCCATTTTTAAAATTTGATGATTCAAAGGTTATTTTTGCTAAGTGCCATACAGCCAGTTGGACTCATAGTGACCCTGTATAGAGTTTCTTAGGAGTTGCTGGTGGGGTGAACGACCGACTTTGCTGCTAGCAGTCAACTATAATCTCTTTAAACTAAAAGCACACAAAAGTATAACTTGCAGCATAATAAATCAAACAATTAAAAAAGTCAAAAGTACACTGAAATCTTTATAAAAGGCAGACCCATGCTTCTTTATAAAAGGCAGACCAAACATTTTTGCACCAAATTTCCACAGATTTTCGATGTAGACTTCAAGTTTACAAGGTGGCAATATCCTGCATCACTGATAATTTCATGTTAAAAAGAAAATCATTTTAAAAAGAAAAATCACATGTGTGTTTGCGTGTTATTATATTTACGTGAGGTTATATGCTCAGACACACATACATACACATCCTAGAAACAATTTTATAATTCATTGAAGTAGAAAGCACTCGCCAGTACTGGGTAGTGATATTAAGACTTGCTCAGCTGATAAACTATACTCAATCTTTGATTCTTAGGAAAGAAATAATATAAAATCATCAGATACATTATTTGAAAAACAGATGCTATAAATCACAATAAAAGACTGTGCCAAGAACTTGTAGCAATTCCTAAATATTCAAAAATATTTTGATCAAAGTACATGCTTTTTAGAAAATTATAATAAGTAGTCATTTACAATTAATGTTTGTTATTTTAAATTCTGAATTAAAACTAAGCTATTTAGTTTAGCATCGAAAAGAAAAAATGGCAGACGCCATCCTGCCAAGGAGCAGAACTGCGAGAAGACTTATGCATGAAAAGTTCATTGTGTAGCAGAGCGACAATGAATGCCCCCCTTGGATAGCAAAGCTACAAGGGATGATTCATGCAGGGGACTCGCAGTTTCTAGTTTTCCCTTGGAAAAATAGTTTATTTCTGATTTCCTTATAAGAAGTTTTAGAAAATCTT
>NW_006408693.1:1222802-1232184 GCF_000296735.1 Chrysochloris asiatica
TTAAAATTAACCTGACATTTTAGGGAGGATTAGAGAGAAACAGAGTCGCTCACAGAAGGCAGACGTTATCATGGTAACTAAGAAGTAACTAAGGAGTATAGAGACACAGGAATGTTTGGTGACCTTGTGTTCCTCTTGTACCATTGATGTGACAATATAATATTTGATTGATTTGTAACTGCTTGTACGTGACTGTTATGAGATCATAGTATATTCTAAATGGGATATAAGAAGCAACAATTTGGAAATAAACAGTCATGGCAGCAGTCAGTGAGAGGAGTCATCAGAGAGAGCCATTACCATCATCTGCCTGAGACTCAAAATGACCCATTGACTCTTTGAGTTTTTTTTAATTAATTTTTTTTTTTTTCATTCGCCGATTCCACATCCTCTTTCGAGAGCCTCCTAATAATTATGGTGAGGCTGGTCCCCGGCAAAAAAAAAAGAGAGAATTTAAAAAAAAAAATTACTAAGCTCAATCAATTTGCCATTAATTTTCTATAAAACAAACTATTTATAAACCCATATGGTTTAGACATAGTCTCTCATGCTTTAGACATACTATCAGGAGGGACCAGTCTCTGGAGAAGAATTTCATTTGGTAAAGTGGAGGGTCAAAGAAAAAGAGGAAGACTCCCAAAGAGATGGACTGGTACAATGGGGGCAACGATTGTTTAGGCATAATGAAGATTGTGAGGTTGGCCTGAGGCAGTGTTTCGTTCTATTGTTGGCACGGACTCGAAGGCACCTAACAAAAACAACAACCATAATGATTGTGGTTGTATGTCACTGAGTCGGTTCCAACTCATAGTGACCCTGCATAGGATTTCCAATGCTATCTTATGGGAGCAGAAATCTTCATCTTTTTCCAGTGGAGTGCTGGTAGATCCAAACTACTGATCGTGCAGTTAGTAGCCCAGCTTATAATCCATTACTATAAGAGGGCTCCTTATGAACCAATATATATATACACGTATAGGTGGATATGTATATGTCTACACACACACAGGTAAAATAAGTGACAGCAGTATTTTTACCACACTCGAGCAACTCCTTAATAGTTTATTTATAATTTAACATAATGTACTAAGAATGCATTTGAGAGCATAATTAAGAATTAGAACAAAAATATTCTTAAGATATACCAATTTTTGGAGCTAACAAATATATAAAACGTATATCTAAAGCCAAAGGATACTTTTCTTCATAGGTCACTAAATAAAATTAAGAAGAAATTACATCAATTTCACAATTTATTTTGCACCTACAAGATATTGATAAAACCATTGTTTTAAAATTATAGATGCTTTACTTGCTAAATTCCCTCTTACAATATTGACTTCAGTATGTGTCAAGTTTTGTGGAGTCCATTTGGAATTGACTCAACAGTAACTGATTTTTTATGATCACAAATTTGCAACACTGCATATTAATTCCCCAAACATTTATGAGCCCAGTAAGAATTATTCCAAACATTGAGTATAGACTAGATTTTTTTAAATCACATAAATAGCAGAAAATCTCAAGGAAGAGCCATTTTTGTGAGAGTATAAATTTTACTTTTATAATTATTTTTGTATGTACACATGCTGAATAAAGACCAATTTTCCATCTTTCAGGGGTTCATGTAGCATGTGCATTGTACAGCTATCTGCTTAAATTATCAATATAGGAAAAAAGTATAGAGAACTACAGTGTCAGATCCTGCTACTGATGATTCAGTGGCCTTTAGCAGCTAACTTATATTTTCCATATATTTCAAAAATAGAATATATTAAGCAGGATCAGGCCTCTAAGCACCAATTCTTATCTTTCCAGTACACTTACTCAAATGATTAGCCCCACTCCAATAATTCTTCAATCCATGGACACTATCACCTTTTCACTAGCTATTGCTCCTTCATTTTCTCATTATCCAACTTAGATTACATGATCCACAATTCTAATCTATCCTTTGAGTAAAAAACTATTTGCTAGGTAGTTTTAACTAATCCAAAAGAATATGGTGACCCGTGTTTTTAATTCAATTTATGGGTAATTAAATGTTGCATTGCAGGATCAGACTGGACTTCGAACCACAAGGTTAGAGGTTTAAACCCACCAGATGCTCCTCGGAAACCCTCAACAGGATCACTATGAGTTGAAACCAATTCAACAGCACTTAGCATTCTGGCTGTACTCCACTAATACTGTTTTGTTTGTTCTTCTGGCAGTCCATGGTACTGTCAATATTCTTCTGAATCACCATAGCTGAAATACATCATTTCTTCTGTGATCTTCCTTGTTCATTGTCCAACTTTCACATGCAGATGAGGCTATTGAAAATATCAAGGCTTGGGTCAGGTGCACCTTAGTATTCAAACTGATATCTTTGCTCTTGAACACTTTAAAGAGTTCTCGTATAGCAGATTTGACACTAATTCTATTCAGAATATTCCAGAACACAAAAAAGAATGGAAAACTCCTGACTATATTTTATGAAGTGAAAATGATTTTATACATAAATCAGGCAAAATCATTACTAAAAAAGAAAATTATAGACCAATATCCCTCATGAATATACATGGAAAAATTCTCAACAAAATCTTAACCAATGGAATTCAATAACATGTCACAAAAATAAAATAGGTTGTGACAAAATGATCTTCATATCAATTATTCAATGATGGGTCAGTATTAGAAAAACAATCAGCATAATCCACCACATAATTATAGGAAAAGAGCCATGTGATCAGACTGAATATTATTTGATGCATAAAAGGCATTTGTAAAAAATCCAACATCTATTCATGTTAAAAGCACTCTACAAAATAGGAATATTAGGGAAATTCCCTAAAATAGTTAATGTTGTTATTGTTGTTATTAAGTGCCATTAAGTTGGTTCAGACTCATAGTGACCCTGAATATGGTTCCCAAGGAACAACTGATGGGTTGTTGCAATATTTGACTTTTGGTTATCAGTCTAGTGCTTATCTTACAGTGTTACACCTGGAGTCCCAATATAACTAAGAAAGAGCTCTGGTAGCGTAGTGGTTACGAATCGGGCTGCTAACCTCAAGGTCAGCAGTTCAAACTACCAGCTGTTCCGTGGGAGAAAGATGAGGCATTCTGCTCCCATAAAGATTTGTAACCTCGGAAACCCTGTGTAGGGTCACTATGAGTCGGAACCAAATCCACGGTACTTAGATCCACAATAAAGTTGCTTATCTAAGATGCAAATATCGGTCTCTCCATGTGCAGAGAAAAGATGAGTGCTGAAAATTGAAGACACTTGGAATTAATTTGTCCAGTGGACTAATGGAACACATGAACAGTCTATTTGAACATGAAACTAGAAAAACTAGATGGTACCTGGATACCGCTACCAAGTGCTCTGAAAGGATCATATTCAATTTTCCTAGATAGAGTGGGAGAAAATGGTGGAACCAAATTCTAAAATATAAAAACAATATTGGATTACTGGTCAGAAATAGACTGGAGGAACCTAAGATTATGGTCCTCAATTATTCTTCAAGTCTGGAAATGAACTCATCCTTGTGGCTCAACTTCAGTCATGCAGTAGATAGGTATATACAGGACAACAGTACTGGTAAGATATGATCAACATGGAAGCATCCATCATTCAAGATCAAAAACAAGATTTACCTAAGGATAAAGTTCAGAAGTGTGGGGTAGAATGGAAATAAGAATCAAAGGGAAGAAGTGGGAAAACTGTAGCTACATGGAGGAGATTTCAATCACTGAGATGAAATGAAGTGTATGATATGATTCATGCAAAACTGATCATCTGCTTCATTCAAGTCACAATAAAAAGCCCTCTGTCCCAGGATATATATATATATATATATATCCTGACATGTCTTCAGAATCAGAATAGGTGAAGCAAACGTATAGTCTCAGTCACAGGGAAAAGTCTACATGGTATAAAACAAGGAGAAATGGCACAGATGTAGTAGTAACAAAATGGCACTGAAATAGAAGAGTAACGTCAACATAATCAATGAATAGCTAAACAAACAGCTTAGAAAGAGTGAAATCTAAGTGAATACAAAAGATAAGATATTTGATTGATTTGATCCCTGTGACATGATATGTGGGAAATCTTGCTGCACATAAATAAATGATCCAGAGATTGAACAGCTCCTATTCCTTCAGCTGATACCCTTGGTGTGTTCCTGAGCTCATCTGTTAGAACATTTAGGCATATGCTTGTGCACATCTCAGGTGTATTGTTTTACCTCATGACCATAGTTATGATTTTAAGTCCTAGCATACAAGTTACCAGCAATGTTCATAGGTCATAAAATATGTGTATCACTCCATTGATATTCTTAAGTTTCACATCTAAAAATTGGAGTACAAAATATCAGAAAATGTGGCCCAATGAAGAGAAGTGTACAATACTGACTGCTCTTAAAAATAAGAAAATAAAATAAGATAATGAGGGAGTAAGTATTTTATTACATTAAAGAGGTCAATATGTATGTCTGTGAGTGTGTGTACATACCTGACTTATGAGCAGCTCAGTGCCCATAAGCATACACTTTTTGTATATCACTATTAGACAAGTGACCAGACATTTCCTTAGGAAGCATTTATCTCCGTTATGCATTGGCTTTAGGTAATCACAAAAGTACCTACTTGCTTTAGGAAAGAAGCACTCTAAGTTAAGTGATAAAAGAGTCCTGCAGTTGATGCATCTCTGGGTGGTAGGATAGAGTATATATATATATTTATATATATATAATTTTTTCAGGTGATTCTGGTAGTAAGTAAATATAAATATTTCAGAGGTAAAGATGAATGCCTTGCTACTTGGACTCTGATTGTGGGCATTATTTTATGGTTTTCTTTGGCCAAAAGAATGATGTAGAAGTATAGCCTCCAGAGGTTTTAGATGTTTCCATTTGCCTTCTTATACCTTTATCATGGTCATAAGCAGGACATGCTGGGAACACCTGCTGATCCTAGGAGGAAAATCAGAGACACATGGTGTAGCGTAATCCCACAGATATTTAGGAAGCTGGTAATCATCAGACAAGATCAGACTAGATCAGCTGAATACCACAGATGTGTGAAACATATGTTTACTTTTTTAAGCCATTAATGTTTTAGAGTTATCTGTTATGTTAAAAAAGACAGCTGACACATGCAGTATACAACTTAACATCTCTTTCTTGAATTTTTTCCTGTCTTAGTATTCATGGTTCTACCTTTTTTTTTTTTTTCAAATTCATCAATAATTATTTATACAACTTTCTTCTCAAGTTCCTTTTTCTATTCATATCACCACCACCTAAAAATACTGTCTGCATGCTTTATTTTTTTAATAATTCTTTACCTTGTTTTTAGTGTGTCATAAGACATTAACAGGAACATATGTTGTAAAAATTGTTCTGTAATAAAGAAGGAAGAAATGACTAGGTAAAACAAAATTAAATGATGTCATTTACTGATATTCAAAAATAACTTAATATTCTAAAGTCTAGATAGACATACTAAAGAGCCCTGCTGGGGCAGTGGTTAAAGTGCTCAGCTATTAATCAACCCACCAACTACTTTTTAGGAGAAAGATGTGGTCATCAGATTCCATAAGTGTTTACAATCTTGAAAACTTCATGGGAGAGTTCTACTCTCTCCTATAGGGTTCTATAGATTGGAATCAACTAGATGGCAGTGGATTTGTTGGGGTTTTGTTTGTTTGTTTTATACACATATTAACCTCTAAGAAAGTAGTACAGAAATTCTTAAGCTTAATTGATTAGCTACTATTCCCCTTATATATGTTCTCTTACTAATATATTTTTAAAATGTATTAAATTGATTTCAAGTTGAGCAAAAACAAGTCATCTTTTAAGACTTTTTGTCAAATGTTTGGTTGATGGTAATATATGATTCCTGATGATATAATTCTTGGATGATACTTAACAAAAGACTTGATCCTAAAATCAAGACTAAAGACTGGTTATGAGAAAAATATTCATCCAAAATTCTTTCAATACTGTGTGTCATCACTGTACCTTTTATAAAAGTATAACATTATTCATATTTAATGCCTTAAACATATATATATATATGTATATATATATATATATATATATATATATATATAATGAAGGTCAAAATCTTTCAAGTTTATTATTTCTCACAGCACTCTCAGAAAAAGGATTATTCTTCTGTTTGAGCAAAAATTCCATCATAATTCTCCATTTCTGCTTTGGTGTACCAAGACTATTTCAAAACCAAACCCACTGGTATTGAGTTGATTTCTAATCATAGAAACCTGATATGACAGAGTAGAACTGCTGCGTAGGGTTTCCAATCCTCATATTTCTCCCAGAAAAGCAGCTAGTTGGTTCGAATCACTGTCCATTTATCAGCCCAATACTTAACCATGCACCACGAGGGCTCCTTATGTAGTCTGTTAGGAACAGAAAAATAGGTGTGACTCTTAGCATTTCCATAAAGGGAGAATTTTATTAGCTTTACCATTGCTTGGCTCAATGAGGGATAAAGTCTCTTGCAGCACATTTTATGTAACTTATCTTTTCTTCTTTATCTTACCACATGAAGCCTACGCTGATAGATTACTCAGACTTTGTATTTTTGTGTGTGTTTAATAGAGTCCAATATAGGTATAACTAGTTATTGACAGTCATTTAGTTATTATTGAAATTATATAGTATGAATATATTTTTCCTAAGCAATGCCTGAGATGCCCATGAGATTGTGATTGTCAAATTCTTATATATCCTCATATATCCTATAGTCCTACTACAGTGGAGGTATCCAATAGTATATTCTAATGCTTGTAGTTGTTATTGTTGTTGTTAAGGCAGTTGAGTCATTTTTGACTCATAGTGACCCTGTATAGGGTTTCCAAGGAGATGCTGGTGAGTTTGAACTACTGACCTGGTAGTTCAAACCGACCTTGTGGTCCAGTGCTTACCCTACAGCACTACACCAGACTTATTACAGAGTCTTACATATATTTTTGTTTGTTTGTTTTGTGGCTTTGACATTTGTTATTTAGTAAAAATAAAGACTGGATACAAAAGGAAATAATTTTTTAAATATTTAAAACAAGTTGTCAGCATGGTCTTGTCAAAACATGAATGGATTCTGAGTGGCGAGAACATGGACACCAATCCTGACTGAAGCAAGCTTTAAATATGTCACTTAACCTCGGAGGCTCTAGTTTTCTTATCTGCAAAAGGAAAGAATTGGACTAGATGATTTCCATCTGTAAAATGTTATATCTTGAGTTTAAGCAGAGTCTGTGGTTAAGTTTGAAGCATATCTGGACATATTAGCAAAGAGATCATACAGGCCCAGAAAGCATTCATTGCATGAATTGATTGAAAGGGGTAAAGCAGGGTCTTCGTGAAGAATAGGTGAATATAAGGAGTTAGAAAAGAAACAGTTGGTGGACCGTGTGTGCCTATTTTTCAGCTCATTCTCATAAACGGATTCAAAATGCTCCATGAGAGGTGCAGCACACAGAGCCTTAAAGCACTGTCATAAGGAGGTACTGCAGTATTTCATTCATTCAAAGAAGCCATCCTTTATCACACACACTACAACTAACACATATTCAAAGAAAACAACATAAAAAGACTTCCTATACTAAATTTATGTATCAACGTAATATAATCCTGATTTCAGAAACCATAAAACATGAAGAAAGCATCTAACTCAGATAAAATGAAGGAAGACAATTGAGATATGGGACTCTGGTTGTACTGCATCACTGTCTAAAATTACACACATGCCACATAATTTTCATCTCTTCTCTCAAATATAAACTTTATAGCAGGAACCTTTGTTATATGCTCACTATTTCGTGATAGTGCTTGCAATAGTTCTTGGCACATAGAAGTTGTATTTGTTAACTGAATAAATAAATGAATGATGACAATGTCTGTCACAGATTTAAAGAGACTATAGTCCCAATTTCTGCATTGAAAAGAGTACAGTACCTGAACAATATTAAATGAAGGTTAAAGCATTACTGGTTTGTCAGCTTAACGTTTTCCAGCTTTGGGAAATTAATTCTCAAATCAAGAAGTCTGTGTCCTTGTGGATGGTACCCATAGCATACCAATAATATGCAATTTCCATCTCAAAAAGGTTGTTTTTAAATTATTTTCAAGACTTATTTACAAACCCATATGAGTCATACCCATATATAAGCCAAACGTAACCAACCAGAAACAACAAAATCAAATACTGGAGAACTGCACCCCATAGATTTTTCAAGGTTGTGACCATTCAGAAAAAAATTAGCAGGCCTTGTATCCAAGGCACCTCTGGGTGGATTTGAACTGACAACCTTTCTGTTAGTCGTCCAGCTAGTAGTAAAATACTTAATTATTTGGACCACACAGTATCTGTGGTTGTTAGTTGCCCTATATTTCTAACTCATAGCAACACTATGCACAGAAGAACAGAACACTGTCTAATCCTGTGTTATTCTTACACTCACTGCTATGTTTGAGCCCATTATTGCTATCACTGTGTCAATCCATATCACAGAAGGATTTCCTCTTTTTCACTTTCACCCTTTTTCACCCACTAGCTGCTCCTCAGAAACCTTATGAAGGGGCACTATGAATTGGAACCTTCTTGACAGCACTTAACTACAACAATATATATATATATATGTAAAACACCTCCCCCAATTAAGAAACAACAAAAACAAAACCACCTCTGTTCAGTCTATTTAATACGGTTTAAAATGGGGGAAAGTGTATATCAGGGTTGTATCCTTTCACCGCCATACTTATTCAATAATTACGCTGAACAAATACTCTGAGAAGCTGGAATACAGGACGAAAACTGCGGCATCAGTATTAAAGGAAAACTCCTTAACAACTTTCACCATACAAATGACACAATCTTGCTTACTGAAAGTGAAGAGAACATGAAGTCTTCAGTAGGAATCATAAATTAACATAAAATAATAATCTTCATAACTGGACCAATAAATAGCACCATTATAAACAGAAAATATTGAAATTGTCAGGAATTTCATTTTATTTGCATTCACAATCAACATCCCTTGAAGCAGCAGTCCAGAAAACAAACGACATTGCACTGGCAAACCTCTTACAAAAGAGCTCTTTAAAGTGCTAAAAAGCAAAATTGGCACTTTGAGGACTCAGGGGCACCTAACAAACCTTGGTGGACAGGTTTCAGATGAGCTTCCAGACAACGACAGACGAGGCAGAAAGAGTGACAAACTACTTCTGAGTCTCTAGTCACTGAAAACTCTATGAATAGCAGAGAAACACTGTCAGATACAGGACCGGAAGGTGGGAAGGCACTCAGAATGTGACTGGGGAAAAAATGCCTCCTCAAGGTAGAGTTGACCATGATGAAG
>NW_006408693.1:1235110-1236785 GCF_000296735.1 Chrysochloris asiatica
CAAGTCTCTTTTGAAAGAAGTACTGCCATAATGTTTCTTAGAAGCACAGACAGTGAGAATTCATCTCACAAGCCTTGTACATTGTCTTAATATGGGTTCTCTAGAGAAGCAAAATCAGTGAAACTTTATAAGGAACACTTTGGCTAGAGTACTGGTGTGGCACTGTAGGATCAGCACTGGACTTCTAACTCCAAGGTTGGTGATTCAAACCCAACCGTTACTCCTTGGAAACCCTGTACAAGGTTGCCATGAGTTGAAACTGATTTGTGCAGTACTGCAGGATAATGCACTGGACTGCAAGGTCAGCTTGAGCCACAAGGTCAGCAGTTCAAACTTCACCACTCCCCAGAAACCCTATACAGAGTCGTTATTATTTGGAACCAACTTGATGACACTTTTATATATATATATAACATATATGTACACACACACGCACTTGACACTTGACCTAAAGGTTGATTTGAACCACAAGGTTGGTGGTTTAAGCTCACCAGCTTCTCCTAAGAAACCCTATACAGAGTTGCTTGAGTCGGAACCAACTAGATGGCACTCAACAACAACAACAACAACACACAGATTTGTATCAAGAGAGTGGCTCTCAGTTATAGAGATGGACAAGTTTCAAATCCCTGGATCAAATGTCAGGTTGAAACGTTCTCATGACTCACATTGCTGCAGGAACTAATAAACCTTAAGATCAGCAGGTTGGACAGCAGGTTTCTGACTGCAAAGGTGAATGAATGCAAGATTGGCAAGTCAGGATTGCTACTGAAAACTCTCAGCATTGACAGGCCACTGGCTCAATTCCAAAGAACCAGAGGTTGACTGATAAGCCAGATGAAGAATTCAGACCCAGCAAAAAGTAAACAAGCTTTACCAGAGTGTACAATTTATTGGAAAAAGGTCACACCCCTGAGGAAATATCCTTTCAATTGTTTGGCTGCTCATAGCAGATCTAATTATGGGGAATTATTATATCTTCACTGCCAAGCCACTGGGAATCCTGACCCAATCAAGTTGATACAATGCCTGAACTATCATAGACATGTTATCAAGAATGATCTTTCCCTAGAGAAGGACATCAAATTTGATAAAATAGAGAGTCTGTGAAGAAGAGGAAGACCCTCAATGTGATGGATGCAACAATAGACTCAAATGTAGCAATGACTGAGAAGATGATACAGTATTAGTCACTGTTCCATTCTGTTATATACAGAGTGGTTATGAGTTGAAATTGACCTGATGACAATTATTATAGTTCTAAAGCATTTGTTTTTATATGCATTGGGTAAAGGCAAGAGAAAGTGTCAAAACAAACAACATAAATTAGCTAAAATGTACAATGAAGATGTGACAAATGTTTGTTGCTGTTGTTAGGTGGCATCAAGGTGGTACCAACTCATAGTGACCGCATGCACAACAAAACAAATCACTGCCTGGTCCTGCACCAACCTCACAATCATTGCTACATTTGAGCTCATCACTGCTGCCATTATGCCAATCCATTTCTCTGGGGATCTTCCTCTTTTTCTCCTAACCTTGATACCCTTCTTCAGGGACTGGTCCCTCCTGGCAATATGTCTGAAGTATGAGAGACAAAGTTTAGCCATCCTGGCTTCCAGCATTCTGGCTGTATTTATTTCAACACAGATTGGGTTGTTCTTTTGGAAGTCCA
>NW_006408693.1:1237303-1238690 GCF_000296735.1 Chrysochloris asiatica
TCTTCATAAAATCCAGCTTCTTGCATTATTTGTTCAACATACAGATTTAATTGTATGATGAAAGAATACAACACTGGCGTACATCTTTCATAATTTTAAACCATTCAATGTTCCCTTGTTCTGGTTGAACAACTGCCTCTTGGTCTGTGTACAGGCTCCACATGAGCACTCTTAAATGTTCAGAAATACTCAGTCTCCACAGTTATGTCCAAAGCTTGTTAAGAGCTACACAATCAAAAGCCTTTACATAATCAATAAAGCACAGATAAACACTTTATGATATTCTCTGCTTTCAGCCAAGATTCATTGGACATCAGCAATGATGTCCCTTGTCTCATATCCTTTTCTGAATCCAGCTTGAACCCTTGGAAGTTAATGTATGTTTTCAGCCATTTTAAAATGATCTCTACCAAGATTTTACTTGCACAGGATATTAATGATGTTGTCCGATGATTTCTACATCCCATTGGGTCACCTCTCTGGAATGGGCACAAATATGGTTATTTTCCAGTCAGCTTGCCAAGTAGTTTTCTTCCAAATTTCCTGGCAAAGATGAGCGAGTGCTGCCAATCTTTCAAAATATCTCAATTTATTCTTACAATCTCTGTTGACTTGTTCTTTTCCAATGCCTTCATTGCACCTTGATGAGTGTAGGAGGACACAATAGACCAAGGTTTTTAAAAAATGATATGATTAGAACAATTGTAATAAAAATCCATTGAATGACACAGCAATCACTTATAAGTATCTTTCTTTGCGTATCCTAAAATATTCCAATAGTCATATTGAAGAAGAATAAAGTAAAGGAATGACCTGATTTGTAAAATTCACACTCATTTTATAGATTAATAATTTTTTTAAATGGAATTGCTTTTACAAAAGCTTAGATTTCTAATTTGTAATTAATAATTACTATAACTTACTACATATTATAATAAAAACTTGGAGAATCATTCATTTTACTACTTCAAATATTAGAGGAAATGGGAGTGAGTAGGAAATAGAAGGATACTAGTCATCCCACCACTCATCTGTCAGTTTGTTGTACTATGTGACTTGTTTGTAGCAGTGATTCTGTAAGCTACGACACTGATATTTTAATAACCAAAAGAGGAAGCCATGATGAATCAATCACAGTTGACCTTTCAGATTAACGCAGACTACTTAAAACATTTACTGATGAAGATCAAAGAGCACAGCCTTAGGTATGGATTACATCTCAATGTAAAGATAACAAAAATCCTCTCCACTGGACCAACAAACAACATTCTTATCAAAGGAGAAAAGATTGAAATTGTCAAGGACTTCATTCTTCTTGGATCAACTATCAACAATCATGGAAGCAGCAGTCAAGAAATCAAACGATGTATTGCATTAGATAAATCTG
>NW_006408693.1:1239870-1240440 GCF_000296735.1 Chrysochloris asiatica
AAAATGTACAAAGATCTGGAGTCAGAAAACCAGAAAGGAAGAACCCACTCAGCATTTCTCAAACTGGGAGAACTGAAGAAAAAAAATTCAAGTTTCGACTTTCATTATCGATGGATTCTCTGGGCAACTTATTGAATGATGCAGAAAGCATCAAGAGAAGATGGAAGGAATACACAGTCACTGTACCAAAAGGAAATAGCTGATGTTCAACCACTTTAAGAGGTAGCATATGATCAAGAGCCAAAGATACTGCAGGAGGAAGTTCAAGGTGCATTGAAGGAATTGGCAAAGGACAAGGCACCAGGAATTGATGTACTAAAGACTGAAATCTTTCAAGAAAATGAGGCTGCACAGGAGGCACTCACTCATTTCTGCCAAGAAATTTGAAAGACAACTATCTGGCTGACTGATTGGAAGAGATCCATATTTGTGCCCATTCCAAAGAGAGGTGACCGAACAGGATGCGGAAATCATCAGAGAATCTCTTTGATAGCGAGTAAAGTTTTACTCAAGGTAATACAGAAATGGCTGCAAGCATACATTGACAGAACTTCCAGAGGTTCAAGCCAG
>NW_006408693.1:1241380-1249523 GCF_000296735.1 Chrysochloris asiatica
AGAAGGATATCATATTTGGTAAGGTGGAGGTTAGAGGAAAAGAGGAAGAACCCCAGTGAGATGGATTGGAAAAATGGCAGGCTTGATGGGCTCAAGTGTGACCATAATTGTGAGGTTGGCCCAGGATCGGGTAGTTTTGCTCTGTTGTTCATAGGGTTGCTATGAGCCAGTACCAACTCCATGGCACCTAACAACAACAACATATGTGGGAAGAGATCATGGAGCATCTCAATATCGTTAGCCAACACATGGTCAGGGCCTGACTATGGAACAGGCCATCAACTGTTAATATCCAAATTCAAACAGAAGTCAAAGAGAATTTAAACAAGCCCATAAAAGCCAAATATGACCTTGAGTATAGCCACCTGAATTCAGAAATCTTCTCAAGAACCGATTTGACAATGGAATTCATCAAGAACATCATACGAAGAAAGCAAAAGTTCATCAAAAAGACAGGAAAGAAAAAAGAGACCAAAGTGGATATCAGAAGATAGTCTGAAGGTTAATCTTGAACATACAGAAGCTGAAACAACTGAAAGAAATAAGTAAAAGAGCTGAATAGAAAATGTCAAAGGGCAGCTCGAGAAGACAAAATCAAGTAGTATAATGAGATGTGCTATTTAGTCATCAATTTCAACAAACCGATACAGTTATGGAGGCCAAAAATTTAGAAGAAACTGCTTGGTCAACCTTTTTGTGGACATATTGTGCGTATCTCCTCTGCGCACACTAATGCTCCATTGTACCATCAGTCTTCCCTTTAAAACACAAGCTCAAATAAAAAATTATTCAGAATTTCAAGGATCCAACAAGGTGAGGGACTTCTTTATGCTCTATATCCTGAGGTCACATGCCCATGAAGCACGACTGATTGTGTATAGTATTTTTACTTAAAGGAAATAGTATGATCTGACATGAGCTGACATGAGTCATGCTTTGTCATATGTGTCCTGTTGTTGTTGTTAGGTGCCGTCGAGTCAGTACCAACTCATAGCGACCTCATGTATAACAGAACGAAACACTGCCCATACCTGCACCAACTTCTCAACCAATGTTATGATTGAGCCATTGCTGCTGCCACTATCCTAATCCATTTCATTAGACGGCTTCCTCTTTTTCACTGACCCTTCACTTTACTAAATAAGAGGTCTTTCTCCAAGGACTTGTCCCTCCTGAGAACATGTCTGAAGTATGGGAAATGAAGTCTTATCATCCTGGCTTCTAATAAATATTCTGGCGGTACTCTTTCAACAAAGATCTATTTGGTCTTTTGGCAGTCCATAGTACTTTAAATATTGTCCTCCAAAACCATAACCCAAATGCATCAATTCTTCCATGGTCTTCTTTATTCATTAGCCAACCTTCACATGCATATGAGGCCATTGAAAATATCAAGACTTGGGTCAGGTACATCTTAGTCCTCAAACTGACATCTTTTCTCTTGAACACTTTAAAGAGGTCTTGTGAAGTGAATTTGCCTAATATAACATATCATTTGATTTCTTGACTGCTGCTTCCATGAGTGGTGATAGTTGATCTGAGCCAATTGAAATCTTTTATAATTTGAATCTTTTCTCCATTTATCTTGATGTTATTTATTTGTCCAGTGATGAAGATTTTTTGTTTTTACATTAAGGTGCAACTCAATGTAACAGACTCAAGATTGTGGACTTTGATCTTCATCAGTAAATATGTTAAATCCTCTTCACTTTTAGCAAACAAGGTTTGTCATCTGCATATCACAGGTTATTAATGAGCCTTCATTCAATTCTGATGTTATATTTTTCTTCATATAGTCCAACTTCTTGGATGATTTGTTCAGCATACAGATTAAATAAGTGTGGTGAAAGGATCCAACCCTGGAGCACACCTTTCCTGATTTTAAACCATTCAGTGTTCCCTTGTTCTGCTTAAATAACTGCCTCTTGGTCTACATACAGGTTCCTCATGAGCAATCTTAGTGCTCCAGAATACTCGTTCTCTACAGTGTTGTCCATAGCTTGTCATGTTCTACACAATTAAAAGCCTTTGCATAGTCAGTAAAGCACAGATTAACACCTTATGGTATTTTCTACTTTCAGTCAAGATCCATCTAATATCAGCAATGATATCCCTCATTCCATGTCCTTGTCTGAATCCAGCAGTTCCCTGTCCATGCACTGTGCAATGTAATGTGGTGTGTCATAGTATAATATATGATATTAATTATCCTAAAGTGATAATAAAGTGATGCCATTTTATTAGGAGTCTTGTGTGGCACTTTAGGATAAGCACTGGATTTCTAACTGAAAGATTAGTGATTTGAGCCCACCAATCATTCCTCGGAAATTCTGTACAGGGTCGCTGTATACTCAATGGCATTTTACAACAACATTGTATATCTGTATTTTTAAGGAAGAAGAGTAGCTAAGCATTCTTCATTCCCTGAACCAAACTTTTAATAAAATCAAGGCCCGTATCATTGTTGTTGTTCAGTGCCGTAGGGTTTGTTCTAATTCATAATGACCCTGTATAGGATTTCTAAGGAGCAGCTGGTGACTAGTAGACCAGTGCTAATTCTATATCGTCACACCAGAACTTCATATAATTCACTAATATTCTTATATTTTGCATGAGATCAATTATAACGTTGTTGTTGCTGTTACTGTACCAATTATAACATTGTTATTGTTAAGTACCATTGAGTCCATTCTGATACATACCAACCCTGTATAGGGTTTCCAAGGATACACTGGTTGGTTTGAACTACCGATCTGGTGGTTAGTATCCCAATACTTGCCAAACAGCATTTATTTGTTGTTGTTGTAAAGTGCCATCGAATCAGTTCCATCTCATAGCGACTCTGCCTAGGGTTTCCGCGGAGCTGCTGGTGGGTTTGAACCACTGATCTTGAACTTTAAACTGACCTTTTGGTCCAGTGCATTATCCTGCAATGCCACTCCAGAACTCCACTATGTAAAATTTTTTGAACACCTGTTGTACAACATCTATTGTTCTAGCTTTGGGGAGAAAAGTTACATGACTAATGCAACCATTTCATAGGTATTCTCATCATATCACATGAAATTTAGTTATGGAATACGACAAATTTCATGTACAATAATCCATAAGTCGTGTTTATATAATTTTTACTGAGTGCCTAGTATGTGTCATTCACTATTAGCTGGGGATTATTCAGTGAATGCAATTTACATTTGAATGGTAGTTAAAGAAAATAAACAAATATACAAATCAGTATTTTACAAAATAACACCAAGTTATAATAGGTCCATAAAGAAAAACCAAAGAAGATTAAAAAAATAGAGAGTAATGAGAAGTTGTTATTTTGGATGAAGCTATCCATTATGAAAATCCACAGAAGTCCTGTTTTGGTACTGTAAGATAAGACTGGATTTCTAAACAAAATATCAGTAGTTCAAACCCACCAGATGCTGCTCAGACACCCTACAAAGTGTCACAATTAATTGGAACTGACCCATAGGCACTTAACAACAACAAAAAATAATATTCATGAAGACTTTTTTGGGTACAGAACATTTGAGCAAAGATCTATTGAAACAGAAAGACCAAAAGAAAGATCGGGGGAAGACTCTTAGACAGAAATAATAGCAGATACAAAAAACTTCTAGTGGCAATATGTTTGAAATATTCATGAACGTAAAGATCAGTGTGATTGAAATGGAAAAGGGGGAAATGTGGTAAGAGAGAAAATTAGAGAGGCAACTGCATTCAGACAAGGAAAAGCATTTATTAGAGAACATTGTAAATTCTTGAGATTTCATTCTAAGAACTATTAGAAGACTTTTGAGGATTTTTAATAGGGAAACATAAGAGGATAGTGAGTCCAATTTTTTTATAATTAATGCATGCTTTTATTCTGTCATCCATCACTCTATAATCTGGAACCAATCAATCTACTTTCCAGGACATCTCAGCCACATTCTTTCACAAATTCTAATACTCTAGAAAAAGATCCTGTTATTATTTTCCATTACCTATGTCACTGCTTATCAAAATCTACCCATCTATAAAGGTTGCCAAAGTTCAAATGACACCTGTTTTACAAAGAACTATTTCTGATTGATGTAATTTATCCATTCTCAAAACTAAGTCCCTTTGTTCTCTCCATGAGAAACTATTTCTGTGTTATTCCCTAGAATCTCTGCTATTCAACACAGCTGGTTAGTAATTGGTCAATAACTGACAAAATATTTTAGAAAAAGAAAGATTAACAATGAGACAATCATATCATAAATATTTTATATTAACTGAAAATACATAATAGTACATTTACTCATGAATATTTTAGTGTAGGACCAAGCTCATTTCTTTAAGTGTGGTCTGCTATTAAAGTTCTGCTTAATGGTCCCTCCTAAACCACAATCATAATGCTTTGTCTACTAACCTTGTTTTTAATTTTTTAATATTGAGCAGAAACTTAGAAAGTCTTCTGTAAAAATCCAAAGATTGAATGTTTATTACTTTTTTTTTTCAGTGTTTTTCAGAATACTTGTTATTCAGAATACTAACCATGGACCAGCATCTAATCATGATTATTTGAGCTTGTTAGATATTCAGAATTTCAAGCTCCTCATCAGAAATAATCCTGTCTGAATCTAGACTTTAACAAAATTCCCAGGTGATTGTTATAAACATGAAAGTTAGCTAGCTAGTAGTGTGTTACTTCTATCTGCCATTGAATCAGCTCCAGTTCATGGTAACCTTAAATATAACACAAAGAAACATTGTTTGCTCCTGTGTCATCTTCATGGTTGTTGGTATGTTTGAGCCCATTAATGTGGCTATTATATCAAAACATCTCACTGAGCACAAATCTTATTAAAATGCAATTATTTTTAATAAATTGCCTTTTAAAAAATCCCTTCTATATATTAAAATTAGTTTATATTATGGAAACACCATCTAGTTATCTAGCTAGCTAGCTATCTCTTTGGTACTCATATTTTATAAGTTTATGTATATGCAGAAAAGAGAAGACCTAAGACTGCTATCCTTAGAAAGACAGGCTTTTAAGATTGGCCATTACAAGCTGTCAGAGACCTTGACTGGTATACAGTTGCCTACACTGTTATAAATGTATCCCTAAATTATAAAGTGGTTCACGTTTATCAACAGTGTCTAAACTGTTAATAATGATTTTTAAAATATTGTATTTATGCCAAATATCTGCTTTTCTTCTGGGAGTCTGAAACTTTGATATATTCTAGGCAGTGTGTGTCTATGTAACTTGTTATTTTTAAGTGTAGTTGAGTCAGTTCCAACTTATAGTCACCCTTTTGGGTTTCAAAGGAGTGGGTTTGAACTGCCGAACTTGTGATTCACAGTCTAGTGCTAATCCTACAGTGCCACACCAGGAGAGTAACTTCTTGTTGTTGTTAAGTGCTGTTCAGTCAGTTCTGACCCATAACAACCCTGTGTAGGGTTTCCAGGGAGCAGCTGATGAGCTTGAACTGCCAATTTTTGGGTTAAAATTGACTTTGTGGTTCAGTGAGTTAACCCACAGTGCCACACCAGGGATCCAGTAAAATCCACTGGAAATAGGAAGTCA
The DNA here is from genome assembly GCF_000296735.1 of Chrysochloris asiatica. Classification (NCBI taxonomy): domain Eukaryota; kingdom Metazoa; phylum Chordata; class Mammalia; order Afrosoricida; family Chrysochloridae; genus Chrysochloris; species Chrysochloris asiatica. The sequence continues at coordinate 1,246,950 of NW_006408693.1, forward strand.
GATGAACTTTCCTGGTAGACAGCATTTCACATATGTTGCCAACAAATGGTTACAGAAGGAATTAAACACACCCTGTATGATTTTACCAGGAGAAAACTCATAAGCTTGCACCTGGTTTTCACCAAACTTTGTAGCATGTAAATTTGCTAATTCTGCTCTGTATTCTTTTCCTGTAATAAATCTTAGTTGTGAGAATAAATATATGCTAAGCCCTATGAGTCCTCCCAGTGAAAATGAAGCTTAATATTTAATATTTGAAAAACTGTGCCATTTCAATAAGTAAATTACTAGTTAGAAACTGTTACCATGCTTTTTCTTAAAAACAAACCCAAACAAAAAGCAATTGTTCAAATGTTGATCTACCATAATTTACACAAATTTGCTTTACTTTGATGTTAGTATGATTTCCCACAACCATTCGTCATCCAGAAGGGTTAGGTTTAAAAACATTAACTTAGAAAAATCTGTGATGCATTTGTGCTAAAAATAATTTCATTCTTTCTCTTTTTAAAAACCTGTTGTTGTGTACCATCAAGTCAGATATGACTCATAGCCACCCTGTGTAGGATTTCTGATGAGTAGCTGGTAGGTTTGAACTTCAGGCTTTGTGATTAGTGGTCCAGTGTTTTATCCTTCTTGTTGTTGTTAAATGCCATCAAGTCATTTCTGACTCAATAGTGATCCTGTATATGGTTTCTGAGGCATGCCTGGTGGGTTTGAACCGCTGACCTTTCAGAGAGCAGTCCAGTGTTTATCCTACTGCACTACATAAGGATATCTGGTACCAACCAAATTTCCATGATAAGTCTACCTGGACTGCCAAAATTTCTGGTCAATGTGAAAACTAAGTTTAATATTTTGAAGGTATAATGTGTATCTTATACACCTCCAGTAAATTGTAATACTAAATTAAATCACCTTATTATTAAAGAAAACACAACTGTTTTACAACACAAGTAACTGACTTTTAGTAAGCATACAACTCAGTTAATTAGTAAAAATGCATGGATAGCCATGAACAATTAGTTCATCTCAAACATGCATATTTTCAGTGACACCATATTTTGTTGTTGTTGTTAAGTGCCATAGAGTCAGTTCTAACCCATAGCAACCCTGTATAGGGTTTCCAAGGAGTGGCTGGTGGGTGTGACCTGCTGACCTTGTGGTTCAAACTGACCTTGCAGTCCCCACATTACCTGCCAGCAGCTACACACCAGGACTCCAGGACTCCTTATATTGTTGCTGTGGTTATGTGTCGTGGAGTCGGTTCTGACTCATAGCAACCCCGTACAGGGTTTCCAAACAGAAAGCCTCATCTTTCTCCCGCGGAACAGCTGGTAGTTTCGAACTGCTGAACCTGAGGATAGCAGCCCGATTAGTAACCACTACGCTAACAGAGCTCCTTAGGACTCCTTACAGTGGTGGTTTATTCACCAAGAAAACATACTTATTATAAGACAAGACCCAGATTTAACAACTTGTGCTCTACACAAAATAATATTTCAAGGAATATTTTTTGAAAGAGTTCTTGAACCATTTAAACAATTGGCATTTTAAGCAAGGTAAAAGATTCACAAAGATATTTTTGAGAAAAAGAAATGAATAATCCACATTCTGCCTATAAATATTTTAAATAAAATAAAAATACAATTTTTTCATTATCAATTTAACGTGCAAATATTTAAGTAGTTTTTTTCATCTCAACATTGTCAGTATATTTATTGTATTTTTACTTCAGTGAATTTGGCTGCCTGACTTCTTATTTATAGGTCTTATAGCTTTTATTCTGGTTCACTAAAGCCCTCTAAGGCAGAGGAAGTCTAAAGGGTATTACTACTTCAAAATAAAATCTGAATTTCCCAAAAGCTATTATTCTTCTTAACTTGTCAACAGATTTAGTTCAATTTGTCATATTGTATGAAAGTTGAACCCTGAAAATTAAATATTTCAGGAAGCTATGACTCTTCTTTACTAGACTGAAGAACTGTTCAATTTAGGCAAGTAAATGACTCCATTTCAAAACTATTATAATGGTTGGCTTAAAAGAAAAGAAAAAAAAAAAAAAATCAAGAACAATGCTAAAATGTTGACAGACCATAATCTAAGTAAAATTGTATTACTTTGTTGCTATTGTGATTTCCCACAGTCTCTTCTCATCCAGAGAAGGCTAGTTTTTTAAAATACTAATTTAGAATAATCTATGTTATATGGAGGCTAAAAATAATTTCATCATTCTATTATATCTGGGTGCACTGTCCAGCTTTTGCATGCATATGAAGTTATTGAAAACACTATGGCTTGGGTCAGGCACACCTTACTCCTCAAACTGACATATTTGCTCTTCAACTCTTTAAAAAGGTCTTGTGCAGCAGATTTGCTTAATGCAGTACATCGTTTGATCTCTTGACCGCTTCTTCCGTGAGTGTTGATAGTTGATCCAAGAAGAATGAAGTCCTTGACAACTTCAATCTTTTCTCCATTAATAAGAATGTTGTTTATTGGTCTAGTGGTGAGGATTTTTGTTTTCTTTACATTGAGATGCAATCCAAAGCAAAGGCTGTGCTCTTTGATCTT
>NW_006408693.1:1250017-1252334 GCF_000296735.1 Chrysochloris asiatica
TGTCAATGTATGATTGTAGCCGTTTCTGTATTACCAAGAAAGTATTTGGTAGAAAACCAGTAAATGCTATTTTGATGCAGAATATTTTGTACTTATTATATAAAGTGTCACAAAATTATGTTTTTCTAAAGATAGTATTGACAAGTTATTTATTTAAAAATCAATCATGGATTTTATTTGTCATTGAATGAAGTCATATATTCCTAACAGATGTTTCTCTTTGCCCTCAACTGTAAACTTCACACACACACACACAATGTTAGTAGGGTTAAACAAGTTAAGGTGTTTTATATTTTTAAGTCAAGAAAGTATGTCTTCTTACTGTAAGGAACAATGGAATTGGATTTTACTTTAGTCATTTGTCATTTAAATGCTAAGAAAAAAAAAGAACATTAAAAAAAATTCAGAGTCTGTATTTTTAATATATCTGAACTCTGTGTAGCAAAAATCATGAAAAAGATCAGGTTTACTGGTATAGTAGAGACTGGCCCAAGAAAAAGGCCCTTAGAAATCCTTCAAACTAGGAACTAAACTCACTCCCACGGCTCAACTTTTAGCTTAATTTAAAAAGGACTTCAAGGTGGAGGTATGCACTTCTTAGAACAGCCAACCCTCTCAGATTAAAAGAGCCACATTTTCCTAGGATTACATTTCAGAAGACAGGACGGGATAAGAAAAAAGGACAAATGGAAAAAATAAGCCTAAGGAGGAAATGGGAAGAGTGCTATTACACTGTGGGTATTACAATCATTACCACAAAATAGATGTGAATCGCTGAATGGAACACCAAGTTACTCTGTAAACTTTCACATAGATCTCATAAACTTACACACTATATACACACAGAGATAACTATTTGTATATAAAGTTATGTCAACATTCTCAATTTCCTTTACATGTACTTCAATAGTCACGGTGTCCACCACTCGTCTGTCAGTTTGTGTGGCACTGTGGTGTCTTGCATGTTGCTGTGATTCTGGAAGATTTGCCACTAGTATTTTAAATACCATCAGGGTCAATTGTGGAGGACAGGTTTCATCTGATTTTCTTGAATAAGACAGAGTAGGAAGAAAAAGAGACAGACTACTTCAGAATATTTAGTCAATGAAAACATTATGAATAGCAGTGAAACTGTCAGATAGAACCAGCATACTGAATTTTGAAACATGATGAAGAACATCAGAATATTGAGATATATAGTGTTGGAAGATGAGACCCTCATGTTGTAAAGCATTCGAAATAATACTGGGGAAAGTTGTCTCTACAAAGTAGTCTTGACCATGATGACATGCATGGAGTAAAGCTTTCGGTACATTCATTTGTTGATGGGGCACAACGCAAAATGAGTGGAACCAGCTGCAAACATTAAAAATTAGAACATGGAAAGTACAAAATATGAATCTAAGAAGATTGTTGTTGCTGTTGTTAGGTGCCATCGAGTAAGTACCGACCCATAGTGACCTTATGCACAACAGAATGAAACACTGCCCAATATTGGGTTAACCTCACCACTGTTGCCACACTTGAATCCATCGATGCTGCCACTTGGCTAATCCATCTTGTTGGGGGGGGAGGGTCTTCCTCTTTTTCTCTGACCCTCCACCTTACCAAACATGAGATCCTTCTCCAGAGACAATATGTCTCCTGACAATATGTTCGAAGTATGAGAGACGAAGTTTAGCCATCTTGGCGTCCAAGGAGCACTCTGGCTGCACTTCTTCCAAAACGGATCTATTGGTTCTTTTCGCAGCCCATGGCACTTTCAGTATTCTCCTCCAACACCATAACTCAAAAGCATCAGTTCTTCTACAGTCATCCTTATTCTCTGTCCAGCTTTTGCATGCATATGAGGTTATTGAAATACCATGACTTGGGTCAGGCACACCTTAGTCCTCAATCTTTGCTCTTCAACACTTTCAAAAGTTCTTGTGCAACAGATTTGCATAATGCAATACGTCATTTGATTTCTTGACTGCTGCTTCTATAAGTGTTGATAGTTGATCCAAGAAGAAAGAAGTCCTTGACAACTTCAATCTTTTCTCCCTTGATAAGAATGTTGTTTATTGGTCCAGTGGTGAGGATTTTTGTTTTCATGACATTGAGATGTAATCCATACCGAAGGCTGTGTGCTCTTTGATCTTCATCAGTAAATGTTTTAAGTTCTCTTCACTTTCAGCAAGCAAGCTTGTATCATCTGCATATCACAGGTTGTTAATGAGTCTTCCTCCAATCCTGATGACACATTTTTCTTCATATAACCTGTCTTCTCAAATTATTTGCTCAGCATAGAGGTTGAATAAGTATGGAGAAAGAATAC
>NW_006408693.1:1254824-1264398 GCF_000296735.1 Chrysochloris asiatica
GTTGGCCCAGGATCGAACATTGTTTCGTTCTGCTGTGCATGGAGTCGCTATGAGTCGGTTCCGACTCGATGGCACCTGACAACAACAACAACAACAACAATATTCAAGGTCATATTTTGGCTCTCTTGGACTTGTCTTCATTTTCTTCAGCTTCAGTTTGAATTTGCATATGTGTATTTGATGATTGAATTGAAAATTGGAAGTTGTCAAAAATGAAATGGATTGCATAGACATCTATAGCCTGTCATTGGTCATTTAGAATCTGACAGCCATATGGTTTACTATGTTGGGAATAACAAATTGAAGAGTAATGGCATAGAATTAATCACCAAAAAGAACATTTCAAGATTTATTGAAGGACAAAGCCTTCTGTAATCTTGCAATATTCATACACCTACAAGAAATATCAGTTAATACAACTATAAACAAATTTTTGCACCAATTACTAAAGCCAGTGATGATGAAATTGAATAATTCTACCAAAATCTTCATTTTGAAAGTGATCAAACATGTAATCAAGATGTATTGAAAATTACTGGATATTGCAATGCAAAGCTTAGAAACAAAAAGGAAGTTCTTGATGATAGAAACTACGATGAAGATGGCATGATAGAATTTTGCAAGAGCAGTGATGACTTTTTCATTGAAAATACCTTTTTCAAACAACATAAAAAATTATCACACAAATTGACATTAACAAATGGAATACACAGAAATCACATTGACTACATCTGTGGAATGAGACATTAGAAAAGCTCCATATCATCAGCCAAAAAGAGGACAGGGGAAAATTGAGAACCAGACCATCAATTGCTCATTTGCAAGTTCAGACAGAAGATAAAAAAAATTTAAAGATAACCAGATTTTATGAATTAGACATGAATGACCAAAGACCATATGAGTGTAAAAGCCTGGAGTTAGAAAACTAAAAGGAAAGAACACACTCAACATTTCTTAAACTGAAGGGAATGAAGAAAAATACAAACCTTTAGTTGCAGTATTGAAGGATTCAATGGTCAAAATCAAATGATGTATTGCATTAGGCAAATCTGCTGCACAAGACATCTTTAACGTGTTGAAGAGCAAAGATGTCAGTTTAATGTCTAAAGTGCACCTAACTCAAGACTTGGTTTTTTCAATAACCTTGTATGCATGCAAATGTTGGACAGTGAATAAGGATGACCATAGAAAAATTGATGCATTTTAATTATGGTGTTGGAGGAGAATATTAAAAGTAGCATGGACTGCCAAAAGAACAAACAGATATGTGTTGGAAGAAGTACAGCCAGAATGATCCTTGGAAGCCAGAATTACCAAACTTCATCTCTATACTTCAGACATATTATCAGGAGTGATCGATCACTGGAGAAGGATATCATGTTTGGTAGAGTGGAGCGTTGCAGTAAAAGACAAAGACCCCCAACAAAATGGATTGGCACAGTGGCAGCAGGGATGGGCTCAAGTGTATCACTGATTGTAAGGTTGACCCAGTACTGGGCAGTGTTTTGTTTTGTTGTGCTTAGGGCCACTATGAGTTCATAATGACTCAATGGCAACTAACAACAACAAATGGTCAAAATATTGAATGATGTAGAAAGCATCAAAAGAAGATGGAAGGAATACAGAGTCACTGTACCAAAAAGAAATAGTCGATGTTCAACTTTTCAAGAGGTAACATAAGATCTAGAGTAAATTATATTGAAGGAAGAAGTCCAAGGAGCGCTGAAGGCAATGACAAAGAACAATGCTCCAGGAATTGATGGAATACAACTGAAATCTTTCAACAAACTGATGCAGCACTGGAGGCACTCAGTCATCTATGTCAAGAAATTTAGAAGACAACTATCTGGCCAACTGATTGGAAGAGATCCATATTTGTGACCATTCCAAAGAGAGGTGACCTAACAGAATGTGAAAATCATCAGACAATATCATTAATACCGTATGCAAGCAAAATTTTGCTAAAGATTATTTTTAAACAGCTGCAACAGTTCATTCACAGGGAACTGCAAGAGGTTCAAACTGGATTCATACAAGGATGTGGAACAAGGGATATCACTGCTGATGCCAAATGGATCCAGGCTGAAAGCAGAGACTATCAGAAAGATTCTATCTGTAGTTTATTGATTATGCAAAGGCTTTTGATTGTGTAGATTATGACAAGCTATGGTCAGTGTTACAAAGAATGAGTATTCCAGAACACTTAACTGTGCTAGTGAGGTATCTGTACAGAGACCAAGAGGCAGTTGTTCAAACATAACACAGGAACACTGAATGGTTTAAAATTAGCAAAGGTGTTTTCCAGGGTTGTATTCTTTCACCATTAATATTCAATCTGTATGCTGAGCAAATGATTTAATAAACTGGATTATATGAAGAGGAATGAAACAGCAGGATTGAAAGAAGACTCATTAGAAGCCCACAATATGTAGATTATACAACCTTGCTTGCTGAAAGCAAAAAGGACTTAAACTATTTAATGAAGATCAAGACCACAGCCATTAATATGAGTAGCACCTCAACATAAAGGAAACAAAAGTCCTCACCCATGGTGATAATAAATGAAATCGTGATAAATGGAGAGAGAAAAGACTGAAGTTATGAAAGACTTCATTTTGCTCAGATAAACCATAAACACTCATGGAAGCAGCAATCAAGAAATTAAATGATATATTGCATTGGGAATATTTGTTGCACGAGACCTCTTTTAAAGTGTTCAAGAGCAAAGATCTCAGTTTGAAGACTAAGGTGTTCCTGCCCCAAGCCATGGTATTTAGCCTCATATGTGCAACGTAGTTGAACAACGAATAAGGAAGACCCAAGAAGAATTGATGCATTTGAGTTATGGTGTTAGAGGAGAATATTAAAGGTAACATGAACTTCCAAAAGCACAAAACAAATCTGTGTTGGAAGAAGTACAGCCAAAATGCTCATTTGAAACCAGAATGGTCAGACTTTTTCTATCGTACTTCGAAGATTATGAGGAACGAGTTCCTGGAGAAAGACATCATGCTTTGTAAAATGGAGGGTTAACAAAAAAGAAGAAGAACCTCAATGAGATAGACTCACACAGTGTCAGCAACAATGGACTGAAACGTAGCTAGGATGTGAGGTTGGTGCAGTACTGGGCAGTGTTTTGTTCTGTTTTGTTCTGTTGTACAACTATGAATCATACTGACTTGAGAGCACCTAAAAACAACAACAAAGTCCTAGTGTGGCACTGTAGAAGTACTCAACTGCTAGCCACAAGGTTTTGGTTCAAACCCAACAGGGACTCCTTTGAAACCCCATGCTATGAATCAGAACCAACTAGGCAACAATATCTGTTAGGTTTTAACTAATTATTATATACACCATTAAGATAAATAAATTGGAGATGATGGAAATATATGGCTCATCCAAAGACTTATGTCAAGTATGTAGAAATGGTGCAATAAAAAAAATATTGTACAATGTGATGTAAAGGTGTTGTATATACTTATAACTAGGACCATGACCCTGTAGGATAAACAGTAGTCTGTGAACCACAAGTTTGATGGTTTGAGTCCATCAGATGATCTGCTGAAGAAAGATGAATCTCTTTGCTCCCTCAAAAGATTTAAAGCCTCACAAGGTTCATCACTAGGGTCAGGACCAACTTCATGGCACTTAACAATAACATATGCATAATTATAAATGCTATAATGAAATAATAACAGATTACAAGATACTCGTTAAATATTAATTTTGTAATCTGATTTTTAAAAAAATATAAATGATACAGAAAAATTAGAAAAAGAGAGACAAGTGCATCAATTGTCAATGTGAAGTCATTCTAATTTTTTTTCCTGTCAAAAAAAAGTCAGCAGATTACCATATGAAAAAAAATGATAAATCCTAGGACCTGATAAAATACAGAAAGCTAGATATATTTCACAATAATTTTCAAAATCTGTAATGTACACATAATATATCAGCTTCTCTTTATTTTCTTTCCTTTATTTCTTCAAATTTCCAATAATTCTAACATTTTCTTCCAAATTCAATATTTTAATTTCCTTACACATTTTGTATCATGGTGTTTCTTATAATCATTCTCTAGTGGAGAAGAATGATGTTCTTCAGCTTGTGCCTTGGGAGGGTCATTATTTAGCTCCTCTTTTGTCTAATTTTACAGTATGTTTAAAACTGTCCACTGTGGCATCAGAATAGAAAGTTTTGTGTATGCATATATATGCTGACTATATGAAAAGGAGATATTAAATGACGGTAATAGGATTTTATGACTCAGTTGTGAATAATTGTTAGCAGGATTAATTGGGATTTTCATAACTAATTGTAGAAGATATGTAACTACAAGGAGGGAGTAGGTAATCTTTCGTTTCAGGAACAAACGATCCTAGGACCATCAAGAAGCAAGAGCATAAGTGGACCGTGAGATCCCTACTTAGAAAAGTGGCAACAGCAGAGACGGTGACTGCGTGCATGTGAGCAGGAGGCTGGCTGGCAGAATGTGCTCTTTGGACATCTAAAAAAAAAATATATATATATGTATATGTTGTTGTTGTTGTTGTTAAGTGCCGTCGAGTCGGTTCCGACCCATAGCGACCCTGTACAGGGTTTCCGAGGGTGTAAATCTTTATGGGAGTAGAAAGCCTCATCTTTCTCCCACGGAGCGCCTGGTAGTTTCGAACTGCTGACCTTAAGGTTCACAGCCTGATTCGTAACCACTACGCTACCATATATATATATATGTATATTTTTTGTTTTGTAAATATTCATCAAATATACTTGCCTTGTTCATTTGTAAAATTTAAGATGTAAATTGGAGACCACAAGGAAGAAGTGAGATAAATGTTGTAGCAAGGAGGGGACTGTAATCATTGAGATGACACAAGGTTTATGGTTTGCTGAATGTAAACCTTCACCCAATTCACAATAAAAAGTTTTAAAAAAAGATGCTATGTTTAAGGATGGTTATAAAAGGTGATAAATAGCAACAGCAACTAAATAGCACCTATCGCCACATTTTACTTTTAAAAATTATGTCTTCATTATTGTTGTTGCTAAGTGTCTATGAGTCCGTTCTTATTTATAGGGATCCTGTATAGGGTTTCCAAGGAGCAGCTGGTGACCTTGAACTGCTGACTTTGCCATTCAAATGGACTTTATAGTCCTGTGCATTAACCCATAGCATCACACCAGGACTCTTCTTGATATTAGCCCTGATCTAAAATATAAGCTCCACCAGCACAGGGATTTTTGTCTGCTTTGTTCATTGTACCTAGAGGAATGCTAACACATGGTTTGTGTTTAGTAAATATTTGGTAAATGGAAAAAAGAAAAACATTTTTCATAAGGGTTAGGATCATTCCTCAGACAATACACAAAACAGTGACAGAGTTTGAAACATATATATGTTAAAACTTATATTGTATTTTATGTCAAAGTAAAATTGTATATAGTATATGATGAGATATTATCAGATAAGCACTAGACTACTAATTGCAAGGTCAGTGATTCAAACCCACCAATAATTCCTTGGAAACCCTATAGAGAGTCACTGTGAGTTGGAGCCCACTTAATGACATGTAACAATAACAACATTGTGATATCAGCAAAGTGGGACTCTTAGAGAGACAGGAACTAGAACAACTTTGCAAATTTCAGGTCCTGGAATCATCAGGGCTGCCTTTTGTTCTCACTTCTGCTTTTATTTGAATGTTAATTTAATTCTCTTTACTGCTAAGACCTACTTGCTACCAGTCAGAGCATAATTACCAACTCCTACAATCACATTTTCACATATTTGTGACCCAGCTGAAGAAGCTTTTCCTCTACCAGTGGTTTGAAATCTCCCAGGCATGAAACAGGATTGGGATTGGGTCACTACTGTACCCATCACAATGGCTAGGGAGACAATGACAAAGAAAAGATTCCAGTTCCCATTTGGACCACTGGTTTAAGTAAAGATAAAGCTATTCTGTATAAAAAAGAAAGATCTGTGGATGTCAATGTAGGCAGTCAAAATAATATATAATTATAATAGAAATGTCTGGGTTTGCTTACATTAATTCTAAATAATAAAAATGCAAAAATAAGTACCTATTAAGAGAATTTAAATATAGGGTAATGCTCCGGAGCAATGGTTGTTCAGTTATAGAATGCTCGCTTTCCATGAAGTAGATTTAGGTTTTATTCCTAGCCAAAGAACCTCATGTGCTATAGTCACCCATCTTTCAGTGGGGGTTATTTGTTGCTATGATACTGAATAGCTTTCTGTAGAATTTCTAGACTAAGATCGATTAGGACGAAAGCAGGGCAATAACCAGGCATTCACAAGCCTATGAATCACAATGTTCTGATCCACAGTCAATCATGAGGATGTCACAGGACGAGGCAGTGTTTCATTTCCAGCGACTGTGGTGGCCATGAATCAGGGACCAACTCCAGGGCAGCTAAAAGCACTAAATGCTCATTTCACTCCCATGTGAACCTAGGAAAGTTATACCACTTATTTCAATCTCAGTTTTTGTGGATAAAATTGTTGTTTTTCCTTAAGAGATTGTTTCAAGAACAAACTAAAAGTATCTTTAAAGTAACAAGACCTTGCCTGAAGATGATAATCATGATAATCACATTATAAATCATGATTTATAATATGCTGCTATTGCTCATATTTTAACAGGTCATAACCAGTATTAGCTGTGAAAGAATTATGCTAAATAAACTACTAACTTATCTAGTCAATAAGCTTTCTAGGCTAAATTTATTTTTGTTAGCTATATATATTTAAGGAGCTCTGGTAGCGTAGTGGTTACGAATCGGGCTGTGAACCGCAAGGTCAGCAGTTCGAAACTATCAGCGGTTCCGCGGAGAACGAGGAGGCGTTCTGCTCCCGTAAAGATTTACAGCCTCGGAAACCCTGTGCAGGGTTGCTATGAGTCGAAACCGACTCCACGGCACTTAACAACAACAACAACAACAATATTTATTTTAGCACTCTGATTTATACTGATGTATGTATCTGTAGAAGTCAGTGCATAAAGGCATAAATGGCATAACCACATGAAATGGGCACCAACAGTACGGTAACTATGGCACAAGAACACCATTGTTATCTTTTTTACTGATATACATGTCTTTATCATAAAGGTTTGCAATTAAAGGTGTTTCTAGAAGAAATATACTTTCATAGTTTCTTTCCAAAAGCTATCACTGAGATGAAGTGATTGTACTTGGAATAATTGTTTCATGGCTATATTGTGTTTTTCTACATTAGTTGAGTTCTGTGAAGGTGAAGAACCCTGTCTTCAAGTCAGTGAAGCAAGAATATATTTCATGATTCATTATTATTGAAAAGGTCTCAATTACATGAGTGCAAAGTTGTAATAGATTTCAACATTTATAAAAGCAAGGTCTATAGTTTCAGATTTGCTCTGTCTGCTACTACAATTATTTAATTTACTTTACTTCCCCCTGTGGGATAAATCTTTGTGTGGCACTGCGGGCTAATGCGCTAGACTGCAAAGTCTCTTTGAACCACAAAGTTGGCTCACCAGCTGCTCCTCAGAAGCCCTATACAGGGTCGCTATGAGTCGGAACCTATTTCACAGCATTTAACAACAAAGCTTAATTGGAAAGGTGATATACATTTTTTGGGTGAATGTATAATAAGTTGTTGTTGTAAACTGCTACCAAATTGTTTCTGTCTCATAACAGCCCTGTATAGAGTTTCCAAGGAGTGGCTGGTGGCAGGAGCAGTTAATGGTAGGACACAGTATTATAACTTGTTGTTGTTAGGTGCCATCGAGTGGGTCCCGACTCATAGTGACCTCATGGATGGCAGAAGGAACGCTGACAAATCCTGGGCCTGCCTACATGGAATTAGCTAGTGAACCCCCTAGTTATGGTTGAGTATATATCTCAAACAAGTACAGGATGTTTCTACGTACCACTCTTCTCTCTCCAGTGAAAATGCTCTCTGCAATGCAATGACTCTTACCTATACTAGGTACCACTACTATTAATATGCACTCATGTTCAAAGATTATCAAAGCAAATGCTATTTTTATGAAAAGGTAGAGATTATAAATTTAAAATTTTCAGATTTGCTGCCTATACTGACAGTACTTGAGCTTTCCAGTTCAATATTTTATGCAAACATGATTTACCTCTACTGGGTATAGAATAGTACCTTTGGGTATGTCTATAGTTCTATGACAACTGCAGTTCTGAAGTGGTTATCTATTTAACTTCACCTAAATATCAGAAGGAATGAAGGAAAAGGTCCAAAGGGATGTCAGAAGAGACACTGAAATTTGCTCTCCAGCGTAGAGATGCTAATGCAAATGGAAGAAAGGAGGAGGTCCAAGAGCTGAACAGAAAATTTCAAAGATCAGCTAGGGAAGATAAAGCCAAATATTATAATAAAATGTGCAAAGATCTGGAATCAGAAAACCAAAAAGGAAGAACACGTTCAGCATTTCTCAAGCTGGGGTAACTGAAGAAAAAATTCAAGCCTCGACTTTTGTTATTGAAAGAGTCTCTGGGGAAATTATTGAATGATGCAGAAAGCATCAAGAGAAGATGGAAGGAATACACAGAGTCACTATACCAGAAGGAAATCGTTCATGTTCAACTGTTTCAAGAGGTAGCATATGATCAAGAGCCAATGATACTCAGGGAGGAAATCCAAGGTGCATTGAAGGAATTGATAAAGAACAAGGCACCAGGAATTGATGGAATAAAAATAGAAATCTTTCAAGAAAATGAGTCGACACAGGAGGCACTCACTCATCTCTGCCAAGAAATTTGGAAGACAACTATCTTGTCAACTGATTGGAAGAGATCGATATTTGTACCCATTCCAAAAATAGGTGACCCAATGGATGCGGAAGTCATCGGACAATCTCTTTGATATTTCAAGAGAGTAAAATTTTGCTAAAGGTAATACAGAAATGGCAATAAGCATGCATTGACAAAGAACTTCCAGAGGTTCGAGCTGGATTCAGAAGAGGCCATGGAATGAGAAATATCATTGCTGATGTCTGATGGATCTTGGTTGAAAGCAGAGAATGTCAGAAAGATGTGTACCTGTGCTTTATTGACTACGCAAAGGCTTTTGATTGTGTGGATCGTGACAAGCTATGGATAACATTGTGAAGTATGAGTATTCTAGAACACTAAATTGTACTCACAAGGAATCTGTACCTGGACCAAGAAGCAGTTGTTTGAACAGAACATGGTAACAATGAATGGTTTAAAATTAAGAAAGGTGTGTAACAAGGTTGTATTCTTTCACCATACTTATTCAACCTGTATGCTGAGCAAATAATACGAGTAGCAGGGTTCTATGAAGAAAAACGTGGCATCAGGATTGAAGGAAGACTCATTAACAACCTGCGATATGCAGATGATACAACTTGCTTGCTGAAAGTGAAGAGGACTTAAAACATTTACTGATGAAGATCAAAGAGCAGAGCCTTCGGTATGGATTGCATCTCAACGTCAAGAAAGTAAAAATCCTCACCACTGGACCAATAAATAACATTTTTATTAATGGAGAAAAGATTGAAGCTGTCAAGGACTTCAT
>NW_006408693.1:1265008-1275628 GCF_000296735.1 Chrysochloris asiatica
AACAACAACAAAAAATATCAGAAATTGTGTATTTACTTGTTAAACATAATAAGGAAACTTCTGCTGGTCTGCTGTTTACTTTGAGAAGATTCCACAGTAGGGAGGCGCTCTATCAACCCGATTTTTTTCAATTAGCCCTTGAAATGGAGTTAAGGGTTCTTAATGAATGATGATCCAGGAACTGGAGGACACTGGAGAATAATAGAAACTACATATTTGAACACACCTGTCATTTCTTTTCATAGGGAAAATAGTTATTATAGCAATGTATAAATGCTATACATTTCTAAAAGTAGAATGTCAGCTTTGACAATACCTTATTTAAAATATGGCATTCAAAGCAAAGGAGATTGCACATAGAATGAAAGTGAAAGAAAGAAAATGTGATAAAATTCCAATTAACAAGTTGACAAAGAAAACCAAGCAAAGGAAATAGGAACCAAATATATATTATTCCTAAGTCATTTATAAAATAAATTGATTAATCTTTTATCTATCATCAATACCACATAATTGTTTTTAAATCCTGTTCATTTTTTGTTCTCCCTATGACTAGCTATAAACGTGTGTATTTTCATAGCAACTAACTAATAACTTGTGTATTGTCCAATGATTTTCAAATAGCAAGTGGCCCACAGATGCTTATGTATTGAATGAATGCCTAGCTTGGCTTCCCATTATTATGTACACCTAGATGTCTTAACACCAGAGGTAACTTTAGGAGAGTATTACATGGTGACAGCAAAGCCCTCTTCTTCCATTCTCTTAGACAAAACTTCCCTGGTTGTTTTCAAGAGTAGCAATTATCTTTACCTGAGAGAGCCCAATTTGTATCTGTTTAATATTAATCAGAAGTGTTCAGTTTAGGATAATAGCATAGAGCATTGTTGAATATATAGTTTTCCTTCTCTGGCTCCATTTCTCATCAATATATGACTCCTTTCAGAAAATGTATTCAGTTAGGAGAAAGAAAAGAGGGTAATAGTTTTGTGATTTCCCTCTCTTTCCTTTTCTCTCAACCACTTCCTTAATTCTGTCTATTCTCCCTTATTTAATTTGCTTCAAGTAAAGGTCAGATACATCCTTGGCTTTATTAATGCTTGCCGGTAAGAGAGTCAGTAATGTTTAGTATGAAATTGAGGATGAGCTAATTTTATGAATTTTTACTTAATTTTATTTCTAAGACCTTATTTTCTAAGGAAAAAATAAATGGGCAAATGGATGATCTGAAAACAGAAAAAAAATACCAACCATAATTTATGAGGTAATCCTTTCTCTGGGATTTCAATAAGTAAACAATTAATTTTACAACAAGATTCTTAGATCTCTGAAATTGACAGAATTTTAGCATTGGAAATATGGTGGCAGTGGGTTAAAAAGCGAGAAATGGGAAGAGGAGAGGAAAGAAGATAGCAGAAGGGGAAAGAGAAAGGAAGAAGCCAAAAAGAGAAAAACAATGAACCATTTCTAGGCAAATATATTGGGATAAATCTGAGTAAATGAAACTTAAGAGCCCAAACTTGATGGAATTGTCTTCTTTTTCCTGGTCTTAAAAGTTTTCTGTCTTTAACAGGGTTCAAACTTCTTACCTTTCTATCACTCACTGTGGAGGAAAATACTTGATGATTTCTTTTTTGACAGGTTTCCTCCATATGTTGTTGTTGTTGTTGTTGTTAAGTGCCATCGAGTCAGTACTGACCCATAGTGACCTTATGCACAGCAGAACAAAACACAGCCTGATCCTGGGCCAACCTCACTACTGTTGCCATACTTGAGTCCATTGATGCTGCCACTTGGCCAATCCATCTCATTAAGGGTCTTCCACTCTTTCTCTGTCCCTCCACCTTACCAAACATGATATCCTTCTCCAGCGACTGGTCCTTCCTGACACTATGTCCGAAGTATGAGAAACAAAGTTTGGCCATCTTGGCCTCCAAGGAGTACTCTAGCTGCACTTCTTCTTTCTGTTTTATTTTGTTTTGTTTTCCCAGGATTTGCTGTGTAATAAAACCACAGTATTATTTTTTCACATGAAAACTAACAGTCAACTTTTAAAAGGGCATAATATAAGGGTTTTCAAAGATTTATAAAGGATGATGGATATGAAACTGTGCCCCAAATCAGTTGGTATACTTTCTACATTACATTTAAAATTATACATTATACTTTATACCTTGGACATAATAAATTGTCAAAACATGCCTACAGTTAAATATGGTAAAATTATTTAAGCAAGGGGGAAGGTTAACAATAAAAGAACTAACTGAAATGTGTTTTTCAACATAATGATACAGCAATTATTTGAATATTATTTTTCTAAATAACATTCACATAAAATACATATCCCTTAATATTCATTTCAACAACAAATATATATTGACCTATATATACTATATACCCATTCCTCAGTCATCAACATGCTCATTATGCAAAAAATATATTAAGTAAAAATGGTGAATATTTTTTCTGCTTTCAGACCACCATTTACTTAATTTTCATTTTTTTATTTTTAAGAAAATAAGATCATAGAAATAATAACAGCTAAGATTTACTGTATGCTTATCACTGTGATGAGTCCAACTATGCATTATTCCTCCATGTAGAAGGAGGTTTAGAGGAGACAAAACTGGACAAGCAGGACTGTGTGACTAGAAGGACCCACAGATAAAGTGTCTCACATTTCTCTTGTGCTAAGTCAGAGTTTCCTTTGAGGAACCATTTGTAAGACTCTATGGAAGAAAGCAGAAGAATTGATGCTTTGGGGGTAGGGTGTTGGAGGACAATATTAAAAGTGCCATGGCTGCCAAAAGAACCAATAGATCCATTTTGGAAGAAGTGCAGCCATTGTGCTCCTTGGAGGCCAAGATGGCTAAACTTTGTCTCTCATACTTTGGACATATTGTCAGGAGGGATCAGTTGCTAGAGAATGATATTATGTTTGGTAAGGTGGAGGGATCAGAGAAAATGAGGAATCCCCCCAATGAGATGGATTGGCCAAGTGGCAGCATCGATGGACTCAAGCATGGCAACAGTAGTGAGGTTGGCTCAGAATCGGGCAGTGTTTCATTCTGCTGTGCATAAGGTCGCTATGAGTCAGTACCAACTCAATAGCACCTAACAACAACAACAACAATGCCCACCCCTGCAAGCCCTGCATTCACAATCTGCTCTACTTCCAGGCTTAGTGAATCGCTTATTTTTTTAAGTTTACTATGAGGGTGCTTGGAGCCTGACTATGCATCAGGGCCCACCAGAGCACAGGTTTCAGGCCCAGTTTTTCTCACTTTGAAATGTTATTAAACTCACACACCCTTCCTCCAAACACCCTCTTCAATGCCTCTTTCTGTTCTCCCTTCATACTCCCTAGCAATTTTGAGCTCTAGGGCCTCGAATCATATTGGAGCTGGGAAGCCAAAACAGGTGCTTGCTGGCTAGGTGTGTCCACCCAGAGATCATGGCAATGGAGGAGACTAGTCCCATGTGACAGATAGACATGGTATTCCCAACAAGTAGGAAGCAGTAGAGGGTGTGGGGCAATGTGAACCAGCTTCCCAGAGTTCATCCAGAGACTCTCAAGAGAGTGGATGTGCCAAAGCTAGTGTCATTATGCACCCACAGCCTCATTAACACACAACATTGTCAGATAGTGTTTTATTATTATTATCAGAAATGCCAGATGTCATAATGAGATAGTTAATAAGTGAAGAGTAGGTGTATACTAGACAATTCATGAAAAATAGTTACAGCCTTGCAAGTTATATAGTCAGGCTGAAAATAAAGAATGTGTATGTAGAATTTTTTTTTTTTTTTAAATCAAGTGGAACTTCTGCTTATGGATAATTTGGAATATCAGGATCTAAGTTTATCTTCTTTCCATAAACAACTTATGAAACAGGCACTATATGTGAAATGTATATATGTGAAATGTGTATGTATATACACATACATACATATATACATATAAGCATATATAGTGGTGGTGTGCCATGGAGTCGGTTCCGACTCATAGCAACCCTTCAAAGGGTTTCTGAGGCTGTAAATCTTTATGGGAGCAGAAACCCTCATATTTCTGAAAAATGTCTGGTAGTTTTGAACTGCTGACCTTGAGATTAGCAGCCCAACTTGTAACTACTATGCTATGAGAGCCCCTTATATATAGATACAGAGATAGATAGATCTAGAGAGAGAGATTCCTGATGTGGTACCATGGGTTAATGCACTGTCATAAGTTTGGTTTGATCTACAAGTTTGCTTCAAAATCACCAGCTGCTCCTCAGAAACCCTATATAGCATGGCTGTGGGTTAGAGTCGACTTGATGGTACTTAGCAACAAGATTAAATGGATAGATAGATAGATAGATAGGCATGTGCATGTCTAGATAGATAGCTAGATTGGAATTGGAAGACTGAAAATCAAGTGAAAAAGAATAGTGATCTCTGAGAGACAAAAACCAAATGAAATGAGTCTTTTGATATTACTGTTCTGTGTAGTCGAGTCGATTCCGACACAGGGTTTCTGAGGGACAGCTGGTGGGTTTGAACCACTGACTTTTTGCTTTGCAGTTCCACAGCATTATACCAGGAGTCCAAGCCCTTTGATAGTACCAATTTAATATTGAGAGATATTCTAGTCCATGACAAAGTGATTGAAACTCCACACTGAGTCCAAACCCCACCCCCAGACTTGAGGAGATGAAGCTGAGAGTCCAAGGAGACCAAAATTTTTAAAGTTTATCGGGCAGAATGTTAGCAAGGAGAGAGCTGTACATAAGGGGACATCAGAGGTCTACAGAGGTCCTCCCTCAAGTAGTCAGCCGAGTACTGAGAAGAACATACAAGGAGACATCAAAAGATTATGGAAGCAATTTTATTATCATTCAATTCCATTTTTCTACAAACTTAATGAGCTCCTTGTATGTGTGAGGTTAGAAAAAGGGTCATCTTCACCAAGGTCAAATGGCAAATATTCTAAATCCTACTTTGGTAAACAGTGACTGGTGTCTTAAAAGCTTGTGAGTGGTCATCTAAGGAACAACTATTGGTCTCTCCTCACCAGGAACAAAGAAGTTGTTATTGTTGATTAGTGCCTTCGAACTGATTTCAACTCATAGTGATCCTGTATAGGGTCTATATGAAAAGGAGCAGCTATGGACTTGAAGCCCCATCCTGGTAGTTCAAACTGATCTGTCTGGCTAGTGCTTATCATAAAGCACCACACCAGGATTCTGGAACAAAGATGCATGAATCAACTGATTTATTGTTTGAATTATTCAAATTAACTAAAGGACCATGTAAACCTTCTGGTACACAACCCTGAGACCAGAAGAACTAGACTGCCCAGCCCCCACTCCTACTGCTCTGAAAGGGATTACATTAGAACATGCTGAATAGAGTAGGAGAAAAATGTGGAACAAAACTCAAAATCATAAAAGAAAAAGAAAAAACTTATTAGTATAATAGAGATTGGTGGTGCCGCCAACACTCCCGTAGCCGTATTTCAAAACTAGAACTGATCTGACTCCTTTAGTTCAGTTTACGGGCAAATGACCAGATCTATAAAGTGAACCCTATATAGGGTCGCTATGGGTCAGAACCTACTTGATGGCACTTAACAATATCAATAACAATAAGGTGAATAATAACACCATGGAGGTAAACACACCTTAGAATCATTTATCATTTAAGATAAAAAGAGCAGCATTTAACCACAAACAAGTTCGGAAAACAAGAAAGGTTAGGACAAAATGAAGAGTGGAAAAGAAACACAGGTAAGAAATCGGGTAAATGATATTACATTGAGGGGATTGCAATCAATAACATAAAATGAAATATGTATAATTTTTTAAATGGAAAATAGATTTTTTCTGTAAAAGTTCATCCAATTCACAATAAAAAGGAAAGAATGATACCTAAAAATATGAGTATTTGAAGAAACAATACTCACTACTCAGAAGAATAGAAATAGTGCCTGTTCTTCCATCAGAATGGAAAAGTTCTAATTTACAGGGTATTGGGAGAGTACTCAGAAGGATCTTGCCTCCATTGTTGTTAAGTGCCATCAAGTTGATTCTGACTTAAGCAACACGGGATCTGGTTTCCAAGTAACTGCTGGTGGATTTAAACCACTAACCCCGTTAGAAGTCTTCAGTTCTGGTTGCACAGTTCTGATTACACCTTGTTTTTGTTCTTGTTAGGTGCCATCGAGCAGGTTCTGATTTATAGTGACCCTATGCACAACAGAGCTCTGGGATCGTAGTGGTTATGAATCGGGCTGTGAACTGTAAGGTCAGCAGTTCGAAACTACCAGCTGTTCCGCGGGAGAAAGATGAGGCATTCTGCTCCCGTAAAGATTTACAGCCTCGGAAATCCTGTGCAGGGTCGCTATGAGTCGGAACCGACTCCACGGCACTTAACAACAGCAACAACAACATGCACAACAGAACAAAACACTGCCTGGTCCTGTGGTATGATCACAATTATTGCTATGTTTTTACAATGCCTACATTGAAGCAATAGATTGAACAGCAAAAGGAATAGTATCGATATAAAAATATATACAATTTTTTTTCTTGTTATGTAAACGTATTTAAAAGATAAATAATGGAATTTGAGGTTGTGGTCTGACACATAGAGTTCGGAAGTTACCATTACCATCTTCAAAACAAGAAATAAACTGAACATACTAGAAATCAACAAATCTCAGATTCATCAGAGAATAGAAATCAAATAGTAAATTGCCATTAAAAAAACCAACAACAACAAAAAAAAAACCTAGAAGCTGGCAAACACAGAAAAGCATAGCTTATGTAAAGTAGAAGCTTTTGTTTGAGCCAGAAACTAGAAGGAGCACTTAGAGGGTAATGGAATAATTTCTGGATACTGGGGGTAGATAGGATATAGAGAGATAAAAGCCTCTTGTGGCCCAAACTTCTGAAGGCCACCACATTTTCACAAGTTTTACATTCAGAAACCCTACCAGGTTCTCAGTGTGAAGAAAAGAGAAAATATCCCTTTCTCCTTCTGTTGTGCATAGGGTCGCTATGAGTCAGTACCGACTCGATGGCACCTAACAACAATGACAACAATAAGGACCTGTCAGCAGAGAGGTGGAAGAAAAGTATTTTAAAATATAATCAAAGTATTCAGCCTTGCTTGATAAAGGAGAACTGTACCAGAGCCTAGCCACATGGTCAGATGCTGCCACTTGGCCAATCCATCTCATTGGGGGGCTTCCTCTTTTTCTCTGACCCTTCACCTTACCAAATATGATAACTTTCTCCAGTGACTGCTCTCTCCTGACAATATGTCCAAAATATGAGAGACGAAGTTTGGCCATCTTGGCCTCCAAGGAACATGCTGGTGGACTACTTCCAAAATGGATCTATTGGTTCTTTTGGCAGCCCATGGCACTTTCAATATTCTCCAACACCATAACTCAAAAGCATCAATTCTTCTACCATCTTCCTTATTCACTGTCTAGCTTTTGCATGCATATGAGGTTATTGAAAATACCAGGGTTTGATTCAGGTGCACCTTAGTCCTCAAGCTAACATCTTTGCCCTTCAACACCTTAAAAAGCTCTTGTGCAACAGATTTCCCTAATGCAATACATTGTTTGATTTCTTGACTGCTGCTTCCTTGAATGTTGATAGTTGATCCAAGAAGAATGAAGTCCTTGACAACTTCAATAAGAATGTTGTTTATTGGTCCAGTGGTGAGGATTTTTGTTTTCTTGACATTGAGATGTAATCCATACCAAAGGCTATGCTTTTTTATCTTCATATGTAAAGTTTTAAGTCCTCTTCACTTTCAGCAAGCAAGGTTGTATCATCTGCATATCACAGGTTGTTAATGAGTCTTCCTTCAATCCTGATGTCATGTTTTTCTTCATAGAACCCAGCTTCTTGTGTTATTTGCTCAGCATACAGGTTGAATAAGTATGGTGAAAGAATACAACCTTGTTGTACACCTTTTTAAATTTTAAACTATTCAGTGTTCCCATGTTCCTTTCGAACAACTGCCTCTTGGTCCAGGTACAGATTCCTCATGAGCACAATTAAGTGCTCCAGAATACTCATGCTTCACAATGTTGTCCATAGCTTGTCATGATCCACACAATTGAAAGCCTTTGCATAGTAATACTGAATATATCCCACCTGCATTTAGAGTCTATCTCAAGAAAAGATTAGAAAACAAAAAGGGAAGTGCATGCTCAACATTTGTCAAGTTGAAAGAATTGGAAAAAAAATTCAATCCTCAACTATCAAAATTGTAGGAATCTGTGGGCAAAATATTGAATGATGCTGGAAATGCCAAAAGAAGATGAAAGGAATACACAGAATCATTGCACCAAAAACAAACAAACAAACAAAAAAACTGGTTGATGTTCAGTCATTTTAAGAAGTTGCCGGTAATGAAAAACCAATGGAATTGAAGAAAGAAGTCCAAGCTGTACTTAAGGCATTGGTGAAAAACAAGAATCCCAGTATTGACAGAATACAAATTGAAATCTTACAACAAACTGATGCAGAATTAAAGGTGCTCAATTGACCATGTCAAGAAATTTGGAAGACAGATACCTGGTTAACCAACTGGAAGAGAGCCATATTTGTTCCTATTCCATAAAAAGGTGATCCATTGAAATTCAGAAATCACCAAGCAATACCACAAATATCACTATGTTACAGGAATAGAGAAAGCACATCTATGGGTCCTTGAAGATGAGAAAGTGAGGGGGCAAAGTAGTGCAAGAGGGCACACAGGTTCAGGAGAACATTTTGAAGGGTGATGGAAATCTTCATTGTGATGATAATTTCATGACTGTCTACATATGTCAAAATGCATCAAATTATACCCTTTAAATACGTGCAGTTTATCCCATATCAATTATACCTTTAAAAAGCTATTGAAATTGTGAAGTAAACCCTTCCAAATTAACTATAGAAATCAAATTCAACAAGACACGATGAAATAAATAACAATGATCATTACAATCAAAGAAGACTTCATAAGGGAAAGTAAGATTCAATATCACCCAGTAATAATTTATATCACTGGTCATGAATATATTAACTACAGACTAGATGACTTTGTCTGATTCTCATAATTATAGCACTACTCAGTTGTTGTTGTTGTTTTTTTAAGTTTTTATTGTCAGGGCTTACATGGGAGAACATCAGGTTTACACTCATCCTATCGTATTTCATTTCATTGCAATGATTACAGTGCCCTCCATGCATCATCATAAAACCCCAAAGGGTACACCACACAGCACCTCTCCCCACCCCCAACCACCAACACACAGCCCTTCTCCCACCCTGAGTCCAGTGTCCCTAGCTACTCCATCTGTCCACGTCATCTTCTCTTTCTCTATCCCTGGCATCATTGTCTCTCTGGGTAGGGTCCCACTCTCCATTCTTCTCACTTGATGGTCCCAGGGACCTCTGCTCCTAGGCTGCAAAATCAATCACTCTCCTCCTTTTCTCATAAAACTTCTACCTCTATATTTCCCAATTATGCACTATTGTATCACAAGTCTTATCCACATTTCCTTTCCCCAGCCTGGTCCCAATGGATTGGAGATCATTCAGTGGTGATTCTAATTTCCCCCGCCCCATCTGGAACTAGGTTCCCTCTTGAAAGCGTGTCAGCCAGTCATTTCTTGCCTTTATAGACCTCCCTCCACCCCATTTTGGGTAGCCTATGTTGCCCATCCCTGTCAACCCTGTGTACTGAGGGGGTGGGAGTGATCTTCGCTGTAAAGATTTGATCCCTTTTTTGAACTACTATGTCCATTAGTATAGATAAAGTTCATCAAATTGTAGCAAGTTACTCTTTTTTTTTTTCCCCCTCTTCTTTCCTCTTTTAGTCGAGTTCTGATCATCTAGCCATCAAAGCCAGGTCAAGTGGGTACTAACTGCAAGTATGGATGTTCTTGTGCCTCTTCCTTCACTTCATGTCAGCTGGACACTTCACTCTCCACTCTAGTCCTCTGTGGCCATTATTATAATCCATTAGGCTTTCCTTGACTGAATTTTAGAAGTAAATCACTAGGCCTTTCTTACTACTTAAATTTTGGAAGCTCCAATGTCGCTCTGTAGGAAAAACAATGGACCACAAGATCAGTTTGAACTTCAAAGGGTGGTGGTTCAAACTCACTGCCTCTGGGCCCAGGAGTCCGTGGGTCTTGCAGTACTGCTAGCCATCCAGGTCTCTACCCGGGTTCATGGGGGTCTATTGAATGTGGTCAGGCTTAATTCACAACTTCATTGCTGTTTTATCCCCCTCTTCTCTTATCGGTGACCAACGTGGTCACCATCCAGACCACATGCCTGCTCATGTATTCCCCTCAAGTCTCAGTCTTAGAAGGAGGTTTGCTCTGAGGGGTCCCGACCACTTGCCCTGATGGCTCTTGGAGCACTATTCAGTTTTGTTTTGTTGTTGTTGTCAGGTGCCATCGAGTGGGAACTGACTCATAGCGACCCCATGCACAGCAGAACGAAACAATGCTCGATCCTGGGCCAACCTCACCACTGCTGCCACCCCTGAGTCCATCAATGATGCCACCTGGCCAATCCATCTCATTGGGGGTCTTCCTCTTTTTCTCTGACCCTCCACCCT
>NW_006408693.1:1276858-1291978 GCF_000296735.1 Chrysochloris asiatica
GTGCTGCCTCACTTTCCTGAAAGATTTCAATTTTTATTCCATCAATTCCTGGTGCCTTGTTCTTTGCCACTTCTTTCAATGCACTTTGGACTTCGTCTCTGAGTATCATTGGCTCTTGTTCATATGGTATCTCTTGAAATGGTTGAACATTAACCATTTCCCTTTGGAAAGATTATGTCTTATATGTTTTGTTTTACCTGTCACTAATTGTTACAGCAGGAACATGGTGTCTTCATATGATAAGCATTGAACTGCAAACCACAAAGTATGAGGTTTGAGCCCACCAGTACTCCACAACAGAAAGATGAGGCTTTCTGTTCCATTAAAGATTTAAAACCTCAGAAACCCTATACAGGGTTGCTATGAGTCAGAACTGACTAAATGGCACTTAACAACAATTGTTACAGCAATGGACTCAGTTTAAAGACAATTGCAAAGATGGTGCAGGACCTGGTAGTGTTGGATCTGTCGTGCATGGAGTCTCGATGAATCAGAACTGACTCCAAAGCACATAACAACAACAACAAATTGTTATAGTAGGAGAAACAGTGAATTCCTGATAAACACTTATCTTCCATGAAGAAGAGCTAGGTTTGTTTCTCAGCCAGTGTACCTTACTCACAGTCGCTACCAATCTGTCAGTGGAAGATTTTGTGTTGTTCTGATGCAAAGCAGATTTTAGTGTTGTTATTGTTAAGTGCCATCAAATAAGTTCCAACCCACAGCAACACAGGTTTCTGAAGAGCAGATGGTAAGTTTGAACCGCCACTCTTTGAAATTCAAACCGATCTTGTGGCCCATTGTTTTTCCTACAGAGCAGCATTGGAGCTTCCAAAATTTAAGTAGTAAGAAAGGCCTAGTGATTTACTTCTAAAATTCAGTCAAGGAAAGCCTAATGGATTATAATAATTTAATCCACAATCAATCATGAGGATGGCACAGTATCAGGCAGTGTTTTGTCCTGTTGTGTATGGGATCATTACGAGTTGAAGGTCAAGTGAAGGGCAGCTAACATCCGCAACAGCAATTGTTATAATTGGTTAATCTATAATTATTTTACATGAAAATGAAGTTCCTGGGTTTGTTTGTTTGTTTTAATGTGAACAACTGGAGAAATTAGCTACTGTTTTCTGAGAGAGTAGCTTCTACTTTACATTTCTCAATAAGAAGATTACTCTAGCCAGTTCTATAGTGGATGCTTTACTTCTTTCATTGAATATCAGTCACCATCCACCATCTTGATCATGCTGTTATTTGTCATACAGTAAAGAGAAAATAAAAATATTTCTTGCTGGTTTTATCACTTAGACTTCCAATCTTGATCTGGAGGCATTTTATTTTGGACCTTTACTATTTAGACTCCCATTAGGATCTTAATTGATAAAATATTTGATTTGCTGGTTTTCCTAGGGTAGCCATTCCAACATTAAGTTAATACACTTACACAGTAACACTTATGACTTACTGCTGCCCTGGGAACATTCAAGGTGGTATTCTGGAAATGTATCGAAGCTGCTCCATGGGATACCTGTTTTCTGTTTACAGTCTTCAAAAAGGAAGTGTCCTTCCTTGACAAAAAAAGCCAGAATAAAAGCTTTCCCTTTGCCTGACTGTGACATAGAGAATGGAACCAGCAGGGAGAGATGACTTCTGCCGTTAGCAAAAGCAGGCAGTCAGTATTTTACAAAGTGTATTATGTATTGGAAGGAAGAAAGTTTTTCACAGACAATAAAAAATACTCAGTGTAAATAGGTTTTAAGCATTGGCAAGTATACTACTAGATATTTAACGTGTAATTAAATTTGCCTCCTAGTAGAATAATTTTAAGTTTGGGAAATATTTTAACATTGAAGAATTCAGACTGGAAATGAATGACAGGAATCTTGATAAGACCAGGATTATGATTTAAAAAAACAAAAACAAAAACAAAAACAAAAAACTCCCATTGAGTCATCCCTGGGTAGGGTTTCTGAGACAATAAATCTTCAAAGGAGTAGAAAGCCTCCTCTTCTCCTGAGGAAGGACTGGTGGATTTGAACTGCTGACCTTGCAGTTAGAAGCCCAACGTATAACCCTCTATGTCACCAGGGATCCTTGTTGTTGTTGTTGTTGAGTGCCATTGAGTTGGTTACAACCCATAGCAACCCTGTATAGGGTTTCCAAGGAGAGGCTGGTAAGCTTGCACAACTGACCTTGTGGTTCAACTGACTTTGCAGTCAAGCACATTAACCCACAGCACTACACCAGAATTCCTTACTTCCTTAAAAGTATTTCCTTAAAAATAGTCTTGACATTTATATGAACCAGGCACTATGCTAATTCTCACTACTTTGCTGTGATCTAGGTACAATTTCTTTGTTATCCTTTGAAGAAACCCAGACACAAATATGTAAAGAGATAACTATGCCCATGCAAAAACTCAAACATGTCAGATTTCAGCTTTCTTGTATTTAACCATTTCACTATATTGTCTTCATGCTTACATATTGTCAGGAACTGAAAATTACAGCAAGAACTCTATATGTATACTGTTTATCTTTTGTTGTATATGTGTCGTTGTTAAGTGCCATCATGTCAGTTCCAACTCATAGTGATCCTGTCTATGGTTTCTGAGGACCAGCTAGTGAGTTTGAACTGCTGACATTGTAGTTCAAATCAACCTTCAGGTCGAGTGCTTATATTATGGCACTACAACAGGACTCCAGTGTATAAGCAACAAATCTTTATTCTCTAAGAGGGAATTAATCATCTCTAGACAAAAGCCATTAAAATTAACAGATCTGTAGGCTTGTATGAAAACATCATAGGACAATTGGATACAAAGTTATGGAATGTCCCTTAGGCCCAAGGGGCATTCAGATAACTCAATTTGTTTATGGTCCTACATTAGGATACAAATTATGTTCATTCTCAAATGTCCTCAATTGCCTCCTTGTTCCTCTCTCTTGGAAAAATTCCATTGGACTTTGATGAAATGTCACACCGTGGTTTATAAGATCTGATTAAATACAAAAAGCTAGGACTTACCTCTTGGTGGTAGGGAGGTGGAGGAAGGGGAAGAGAGACAATAACTAACCAATGGAAAATAAAAGGGATCATATCCTACTGAAAAACCACCTTGTCTTTCACAGTGTCATAAAGGTTCTGGAAGCTCTGCCACTGGTATTTCAAATACTAACAGGGTCACCCAGGGTGGACAGATTTCAATTAAGCTTTCAGACTAAGACTTCCAAAAAATAGAAAATGAAACCTTAGCGACCACAACAGAATGTTGTACAAAATTGTGAAGGAAGATGGCACAGGACCAGGAACCATTTCATTCTGTCATCCATAAGTTTGCCACGAACAGGTGGACACGTTATGTCAACCGAAAAAATAAGAGTCCTTCAGAACTACTCTCGGTTGTAGTTTCTCTTTATAATCATTGCAAAGAAGTTCTGACTGCAAAGCAAACATACATGGCGAGCAGCATTTTCTTTTCCTCACCCTCAATACTCTGGTTTTACTTGTCAAATACCTGTCAGTATTTTAATATTTACTTCAGATACTGTTTTCTAGAGGACCTGTACTGTTGTTGTCAGGTGCCAATGAGTTGGTTACAAGCCTATTTACAACAGAATGAAACACGGCCTGGTCCTGTACCATCTTCACAATAGTTGTTACACTTGAGTCCATTGCTTCTTTCACTGTGCCAATCCATTTCATTGGGGGTCTTTCTCTTTTTCACTGACCCTCCACTTTAATAAGAATGATGTCCTACTCCATGGACTGGTCCTTCTGTGAAGCTTTCTGTCTATACTTCTTCCAACAGAGATCTGTTTGTTCTTCAGGCAGTCCATAGTAATATTTTTCTCCAACACCATAACTCAAATGCATCAATTCTATGATTTTTCTTATTCATTGTCCAATTTCACATTCATATGAGGCTATCAAAAATACCATGGTTGGGTCAGGGTCACCTTAGTCCTCAAACTGATATCTTTGCCCTTGAAAACTTTAAAGAAGCCTTAAGTAGCCAATTTGCTTAGTGCAATTTGTCCTTTGATTTCTTGACTGCTGCTTCCATAAGTGTTGATAATGGATTCAAGCAAAATGAAGTTTTTGATTACTTGAATCTTTTCTCCATTTATCATTGTGTTATATATTCATCTAGTGGTGAGGATTTTTATTTTCTTTATATTGAGGTGTAACCGATACTAAAGACTGTGGTCTTTGATCTTCACCAGTAAGTATTTTAAGCACTCTGCAATCCTGAGGCCACATTCTTCTTCATAGAATCCAGTTTCTTGGATTATTTGTTCAGCATACAGTTTGAGTAAGTATGGTGAAAGAATACAACTCTGGTGCAATTTTTTTTTTTTTTTAAACCATTTAGTGTACCCTTGTTCTGTTCGAAAGACTGCCTGTTGGTCTTTGTACAGATTCTTCGTGAGCATAATTAAGCATTCTGAAATACCCATCCTTCACAATGTTGTCCATAGCTTGTCATGATCCACACAGTCAAAAGGCTTTGCATAGTCAGTAAACCTATTTAACATCTTTCTGGTATTCTCTACTGATCTATCTGTGTAAGCAATGATATTGCATACCACATCTCTGTTGCAATTTTATTTGCATGTGATCTTAATGATATTGTCCAATGATTTCTTCATTCCATTGCGCCACCTCTCTTTGGAATGGACACTAATA
The DNA here is from genome assembly GCF_000296735.1 of Chrysochloris asiatica. NCBI lineage: Eukaryota > Metazoa > Chordata > Mammalia > Afrosoricida > Chrysochloridae > Chrysochloris > Chrysochloris asiatica. The sequence continues at coordinate 1,281,548 of NW_006408693.1, forward strand.
TGAAATCTCTTCCTAACAGATGGCCATGTAGCTGTCATCCAAATATTTTGGCATAGATGAGTGAGTGCTTCCAATGCTGCATCTGTTTGAAGAAGATTTCAATTTGTAGTCCATAAATTCTTTGTCAATGCCGTCAGTATACCTTAGACTTCTTCATTCAGTAGAATTAGCTCTTGATCATATGCTACCTCCTCTAAATGTGGACCATTTATTTTTGATACAATGACTCTATGTATTCCTTCCATCTTCTTTTGGTTCTTTTGTATATCATTCATTATTCTGTCCATAGATTCTTTCAGTATTAAAAATCAAGGATTATTTTTTTTTTTCAATTCTTGCAGCTTGACAAATGCTAAGCATGTTTTCTTATTCCAGATCATTGCACATTTCTTTATAATATTTGGCTTTGCTTTCTCTAACAGGCTTTTTTATTATTATTATTTTAACTTTTTATTGTGAATTGAGTGAAAATTTATAGGGCAGATCATCAGTTTTACATTCAACAAATCATATACTTTGTTTTATTACAATGATTATAATCCCCTCCATGTACCATCAGTTAACAGTATTTCTCTCTGTTCATTTTAGCACTTTTTTTTTAAACACTGATATATATATATATAATTTATATAACCAAAGGGCACATTCTGCAAGCCTGCCTCCTGGCCACCAACTCTCTGTCTCTCTCTTTCCATGAATCTAGAGTCCTCAGCTGTTCCCTCTCTCCATGTCCCCATCTCTGCCTCCATCTCTGGTGCTTTTCTGGATAAGGTCTTATATTCTGCTTGTGCACTTCTCCCTTGATGATCTGAACTGTAAGTTTAACTACTCCCCCGCTTTTGTTACAAAACTTTTACCTTTACAATTGTGACAGTTACAATTAGTCATGATAACAATTACTCACTATTGAATCATAAGTTTTTGAATCTTATCCCCATCTCTTTTTACCAGACCCACCTAGACAAGATGAAAACTATTCAGTGTGGACTCTATCTTTCCCCACATACTCTTAAACTAAACTCCCTCTTGAAACCTTGTAGTCCAGTCATTTCATGCCTTTATTGTCCTCTCATTTCAAGTGGCCAGTGTCTAAATTGTCCATCCCTATCTACCCTGTGTACAGAGGGGATAGCATTGGTACTTGATGTGAAGACTCCTTCCCTCTCTGTTGGTATTTAGATCTACTACCTCCAGGAGTATAAGTCCAATTCATCAAATTGTAGCAATTTACCCTTGTTTCCTTTATCATTTTTTTTTTAATCTTCCTCTAGTCAAAATCTGATTACCAAGCCACCGAAGCTAGGTAAACAGGAACTATATCCAAGTTTGGGTGTTCATGTGCATCTCCCCTAACTTCATAGCAGCTGGATGCTTCACTCTCAACTCTAGCCCTCTGTGGCTATGTCCTGTCCATGGGCTCAGGTGTCCCCAGGTCTCACCACACTTTGGACCAACCAACCCTTCCTCTTCTCTCTCTCATCTCCAGGTCAATGGGAGTCTATGGAACATGGTTGAATTCAGCCCATTTCTTCATTGCTGCCTTTCCTTCTTCCACTCACCAATGTGGTTGCCAGCAAGCTTGCATGCCTGCTTATATGTTCATTTTTAGTTTCAGTCTTTGAGGGGTTTTATCTTGATGGGACTTGATTACTTGTTTTGATGGCTTCCTGGCAAACACCTTGCTTATTCGTGTAGTAGCCAGTCATACTGGCATTTTTGTTTTGTTTTTTTCCTGACCACACTTCTTTGAAGAGGTATGTTCTGTCTGTTCCAGGCTGGTCTGCTTGTCCTTTCTAGTGGGAATGTCCCACTTCAGAATGTTCTGGATGGGGTTCAAGAGTGTGCCTAAAGTCCTATACACTGCAAAGGCTCCACAAGAGGCCTATTTCACTGGGCAAATTGTAGAACCCCTTTTAGGTATTCCAATCAGTTATAGGCTGAAGACAGGCTTACAAACTTTCTGTAATCATGTTGCCTGACATCCCTTTCTACTCTGCTCAAGTGTCCATTTTACAATAATAGGAAAAGGAAACCAATATTCATAAGACAGTCAAGCATCTTAGTACTACGTCCCCCTTCAGACTATGCCTCAATCCCTGTACCACAGAGCTCTGTTGTTCTATGGTTGAGCATGCATCACTATTTACCTCTGTCCCATTTAGCCCATGCAAATCTGTATCAGTGTTCCCCTGTCTACTCTAACTGCCTTTTGAATTTTCTGTTCAACTCTTTAACCTCCTCATTTCTATCTTTGCTTTAGCATTGCTATGCTGGAGAGCATATCTCTGAGTCTCCTGACATTCATTTTGTTTTTTTCCTTCTTTCTTATCTTCTTAATGACCTTTTGCTTTCTTCCTGTATGATATTCTTGATGCCATCCCACCACTCTTCAGGTCTTTGGTCATTAGTGTCTAATGAATCAAATCTGCTCTTCAAATGAGCTCTACATCCAGGTGGGATATATTCAAGCTCATATATTGCTTCTCATGGACTTGTTTTCATTTTCTTCAGCTTCAGCCTTGACTTGAATATGAGCAATTGATGTTCTGTTCCACAATCTATGCCTAGCTTTGTTTTCACTGATGATATAGTGTTTTTCCACCATCTCTTCCCACAGATGTAGTCAATTTGATTTCTACATATGACAACTGGTGAGGTCCTTTTGTATAATCACATTTTATGTTGTTTAGAAAAGGTATTTGCAATAATGAAGTCACTGATCTTACAAAATTCTATCATGTAATCTCTAGCATCATTTCTATCATCATGACCATATTTTCCAACTACTGACCCTTCCTTTTTGTTTCCAACCTATGCTTTCCAATCAACAGTAATTATCAATACATCTTGATTACATGTTTGGTCAGTTTTAGACTAATGAAAATAGTAGTGGTGGCAGTAGTTAAATGCTGTAACTCATAGCAACCCTGCATTGGGTTTCTGAGGCTGTAAATCTTTATGGGAATAGAATGCCTCAGATTTCTCCCATGGAACTGGTAGTTCTGAACTGCTGACCTTAAGGCTAAGAGGTCAACTCATAACCCCTATGTTACCAGCATTACTAAAGAGGATGGAGGTTGTTGTTGTTTCCAAGTGCCATCGAGTTGGTTCCGACCCATAGCAACCTGTATAGGGTTTCTGTGGAGTGACTGGTGAGCTTGAACCACTGATCATGCAGTTCAAACAGACTGCAGTCCAGTGCATTCAACCACATTGCCACACCAGAACTCCAAGAGGGTGGTAGAATGCTATAACTTCATCATCACTAGCTTTAGTGGTTGGAGCATTAATTTGAGTAAAAGTGGTATTATCTGGTCTTCCTTGTAGGCATATGGATATTATCCTATGGCAGAATAGCATTATACTTCAAGATTGGTCTTGGGATATTCTCTTTGATGATGACTGTGGTGCTATTCCTTTTCAATTTGTGATTCCCAGCATAGTAAAGTATATTATTGTCAGATTCAAATTGTCCAATGCCAGTCTATTTCAGCTCACTAATACCTAGGATATTGATCTTCATGTGTTCCATTTAAATTTTAACAAGTTACAATTTTCTTTGATTCATACTTCATATATTTCATGTTCTGATTATTAATGGATACTGAAAGTAGAATGTTGCTATTCTATTTTTTAAGGGACATAGTCTAAGAATATTTATTGGAAATATCTCAGCCTCTAATACTGATTAGATGACATGGGCTAAGAATATTGATATTGGAAATGGTTCTATAAAACAGATTTTGGGGGTGATATTTTATAACTGGAATGCTCATCTGTTTGAAAACAATGGCTTTTGATAAGAAACATGTGCCAGGATTTTTGTCTATACTGCAATTCTTAGGGTATCTCTTGCCACCTGAGCCTGTGCCATCCCATGTCAGGTAGCATTGCAGATTTCCAGTCTCACCAAAACATACTACATCTGACCTCATATAAGTGTCCAGACACTAGTTTAGATGTCATTCACAGTGTATGACTCAATCAGGAATAGAAGAGGAAGACTGAAAGGACAGTGTATAGTCGATGATTGGTAGTACTCATTCATTCAATGATAATTTAGTGCTGAAGTAGTTGTTGTTGTTAAGTGCCATCGAGTCGATTCCAAACCCTAGAGACCCTGTATATGGTTTCCAAGGAGCAGCTGGTGAGCTTGAACTGCCAACCTTGCAATTCAAACAGCTTTGCAGTCTGGCGCATCAACCCACAGCGCCACACCAGGACTTCAACCCACAGTGCTAAAGTAGCATCCACTTATTCCTCTTGTCTAGGTATAAGCAGTTCCTCTTTCTACTTCTCTTTTAAATTGGTAGCTATTTACGGGATCCTGTTACAGTGCTGTAGGGCAAGTATTGGATTGCCAACTATAAGATCAGGGGTTCAAACCCACCAGCCAGTCCTTGAAAATCCCATACAGGGTCACTGTGAGTCAGAACTGACTTGATAGCACTTAACAAATTAGGGGACTGCTTCTGGACGTAGCTCCTCCATCAGGAGTACCTCTTAGTCCCTTTATATACTATATGATCTGGCAAAGCTTTCTAAAAGAGCATATAAGTGTCTTTTGCTAAGACAATCCCAGTGTATATTGAAATTGAAGTTGTTTTTGTGGTCATTTATCACTGAACCTTAGCATCTGGCTTCATATTGGTTGTGTGTAAGTGAATTACTGTAAATATATTTGTCAAACAATATTCCAACACATAAATTTATAAACCCTGCCTGTAATGGCTTTTGTTAGCATCAAGAATTCTAACTTGTGAACAAAGAACGTGTCTCAATCTCAGACAGTTAATTAGTAAGATCTACTAGAATCATTTTTCTGTTTTAGCTTGCTGATGATCAACTTTTCTACATTGCCAAAATTGTCACCTATATAATAATAGTTTAACAAGATGTAGGGATTATTTGCATGCTGATACAACCATACTGATGTACTGCTAAAATAAGATTATTTGTTAGAATTTGTATTATACTTTGAATGCCTGTAAGTATCTTCAATCACTCCCTAAGGTTCAAGAAGATCTGATATACTCAAATGCTATATCTTCTTTCTCAGATGCAATGGGAATATTATAATCTTCAATTCTCTTGTTTGTAATTTCTATAATCAGTAGGACAAAGCCAATGAGTGATGATATATATTTTTCATGGTCAGAGCTCAACAAAGCTTAGATACTACTGACATAATACCTAAGTTATAGCACAGAAATGTGGCATAATAAACACATAGCTCAGGACACCTTAAACCTAGTCTCCACAAGGTGTAAATCACCTAGAATAGTTTTACTGGTACTTTCTTATTATCCTGCTAAAAACATCATTCCATTTAAATATTATTACACCAAGATAATTCATATTTCCAAACTACTTTTGTATAACATGTGAAAGGTGTCAGAAGCTCCAGAAATGAGTTGTGGTATTATTAAAATTAATAATATTATACAAGGTATTTCTTTGTTTCTTGAGTTCACAAGTCATGAGTAGTGCTGAAAATCAACTCCCAATAGTCTAAGTCACCATTAATTGAGGGTTAATGAGTGTTAATTCAATTTAATGTCACTCTACTTTGCCTGATAATTTTTTCCTGCACCACCATTAATAATAGACACAAATAAACTACGGGATGTGGACTTTCTGCTTTTAGAGTGCAATTTTCCAATATGTTCCTCCAATTTCTTGATTTCAGACAATGCAATATTCTGAGATCTCTCTCCAAAATTCCTGAAATTAATTCAAGTCTATCATGTATTTACCCATGAAGGAAAAAGTAATTTCTCTAATTTGTAATTTTCTGCCTAAAATCTCTTTCCATTCTGAATATACTTGAGAAGATCCCAGATCAACATTTTTAAGCATTGACATAGGAAATACTTAGTACCTTAATAAGAAGGCAGACAGGAAGGAAAGAAGAAGGAGGAAAGGAGGGAGAGAAGGAAAGAAAAAAGAAGGAAGGTAGGAAAGAATGAAGAGCAAAAGCTTAAATCAAGAGATAGCTCACCTATTTTTAAAGAATTAATCCATCTATTCAGGAGGATAGACTTTTCCTCAATGCAACCATACAGATGTACTGCTTGTGGCCATGATAACTGATCACTGTAGTATACCTAAGTATCTCCCCTTGGATGTCTGAAGACATGTGTATTAGTTATGTAGTGCTGTATACTCTAGTGGATGGCTTTAGCAAACAGAAATTTATTCTCTAGAAGTTTAAGAAGCTATAAGTCTGAATTCAGGTCACAGCTATAGGGAAAGACTTTCTCTTCCTTTAGGCTCTCTGGGAACATCTTTGTCATCAATTTTTCCCTGGGCCTAGTTGTTTCTCAATGAACTCTGGTAGCGTAGTGGTTACAAGTTGGTCTGCTAACCTCAAAGTCAGAAGTTCGAAAACACCAGGTGTTCTATGGGAGAAAGATGAGGGTTCCTATTCTCATAATTATTTACAACCTCAGAAACCCTATACAGGGTCACTATGCATCAGAACCAACTCCAAGGCACATTACCAACAAACCAACCCATTATTTCTCATCTCAGGGACCTTGAGTCCAATGGATGCCTTCACTCCTAGCTCTTCTTTCTCAGTGAGAGAAGGACCCTTTGATTTCTGTTAGCTTGTTTAATCCCTTTTGTATTTCAAAAGAGATTGACTCAAAGTATGATCTAACCTTGCAGATTGCATCCTGCCTCATTAACATAACTTCCTCTAATCCTACCTCATTAATATCACTGAGGTGAAGACATAAAACACATAAAGTATAATTACATCTGAAGGATAATTAAATAATACTCAGAATCATAGTCTAGCCAAGTTGACATATAATTTTAGGCTACACAGTAGTTCAATATTAATAGCATGCAACACAATCACTGGAACTTGTAGCTATTTTGATATGTTCTCATTGGCACTATTGGTTTGAATCTTGGCCAGTGCCATAAGCAGGTGTTCTTCTAAGTAATGTTTTTTTTTTTTTGTTTTTTGTGTGTGTTTTTTTGGTGTGTCTGTATTCTTCATTTTTTTAATATAATGTTTTGTTTTACTATCTCTCAACCTGATCTCATATTCTAGCTCCTCTTGATCAACTTTAATGACTAAATGAGGTTGTGGAAAGAAAGGGAAAAATCCTGCACCTTCCTTGGAGCACCTTCTTCGCTCAGCCAGGACACCATCAGCGGGTGGATGTGCACCCCAAAAAAACAGCCCTGATCCCACAGTTCCCACATGGTACAGAGAGAGGGAGCTTGGCAGCCACTAATAACTTCAGTGGTGGAGACACAACCCTAAGATTGATTTGAGTTAGACCCTTGGTTGCTGCATGCCTTGAAGTTTGTTCCAACTCTAGGCGACCCTGTGTGGTGTTTCTGGGGCTGTGAGTCTTTGTGCGAGTGGAGCACTTCACCTTTCTCCCACGGAGCTACTGGTGGTTTTGAGCTGCTGACCTTGCAGTTTGTGGCTCCATTCATGGCTACTGTGTGTGCAGGACCCTTATAATACAAAGGACTCAACCATCTCGAGAATTCCTCTGTGCACACACAGATACCTAACTGCCCTTCAGAGGCAAAAATAGTAGACAATTTTTCTCCCATTAACTTCTCAATATCTACCTGCGCACCTTTACTGTGGTGACTAGAGGAGGGGCCTGAGTGAGCAGAAACCCTCACCCACTGACAGTGTAGCTAAGGACAGTCGACCTTAGCTTCATTTCTGTTCCAAAGTGGTGGTATTTGTCTCTGCCTTTATATTATTTCTGCTTTTGGTCCTTTCGAACACACATCTTTCCTGGAGGTGGGAGCCTTTTCTCCCTACATTACCCAAGAAGAGACAGCAATCATGGCCATATAGCCAAGCTATAAGTATACCCCATTATATTCTACCACTGAGACAAGAGCCAACAACACCTGCTAAACATTACATGCAAAAAGGGAAGCATATCTCCTGATCATATCCACCAGGAGAATCCTAGTAAGCTTAATAACAAACAACAAACAACCAATTAAGCTTAAAAAAAAACACACATAACTATCTGAAATGATGAATAAAAAACCACAAACAATATCAAAATACGTCCAAAAACAGAAGAGAGTAGCTGAGACAAATGAGCTAGAGACAGAAAAGGGCTTTCTAGAAGAGGAAGAGCAGGTTTTGTCTATGCCTGAGAAAGAATTCAGAAGAATGATATGTAAACAAAGTCAAATGCTCTGAAAAGGGGTGGAGGAAAACAAGGAAGAAGTCAGGAAAGTACTACAGGAGGAATCAAATAAGATTCATACAGCATTGGAAACAATTCAAAACCTACAAAAAGAGGTACAGATTATTAATAATGAGATATGAGAAATGGACAATACACTGAAAGGGAAAAAGAGCAGACTAGAAGACATGGAAGCCAGAATTAGCAAGCTGGAAGACAAATCTCTCAATACTGCTATGATAGAAGAGCAAGTGGAAAAAAGGATTAAAAAAAATCTGAAGAGAGCCTATGATTCATGCTGGATAACATGAAGAGGAACAAGTTAAGAATTATTGGCATTTTGGAACAGGAAGAATCAGAGACGTCCACAGAGGAGATAGTTGAGGACCTTCTGGAGAAAATTTCCCTAACATTGAAAGATGAGAAGATAAACATTCAAGAAGCTGAACATACCCCAGGAAGGATAGACCCCAAAAGAAAGTCACCAAGACATATAATAATCAAGCTATTCAAAATCAAAGACAAGGAAAGAATACTAAAAGCAGGAAGAAGAGAAATGTCACTTATAAAGTCAAGCAGATCAAATTAAGCTCTGACTATTCAGAACAAACCAAGCAGGCAAGAAGACAATGGGGAGACATATACAAAATCTGACAAGAAAAAAATCTGCCAACCAAGAATCATCTATTCAGCAAAATTATCAATCAAATATGATGGGGTGATCAAGACATTCAAGAATAAACAGAATCTGAGAGATTTTATCAAAACCAACCCAGCACTTCAAAACATCCTAAAGGGAGTTCTGTGGACTGAAAAACAACAAGAACACACAACAACCAGAGATTGACAGGTGTGGCAACACCACCTGGAACTCAGTCAATGGATAGCAGAGTCCAGAACAGAACAAGATTACAACAATGAACTCAAGGAAGCTAGGAGGCCAACCAAAGATCAAAATTTTATCAATGTCAAAGAAGGGACAAAAGTAACAGCAGAAATACAGGTGGTTAGAATGCCAGGTAAATTACAAGATACAATGGATTCTCTTAAAGGGAGAGAAAAGTTTGTAAACTATAGGGTAACAACAAAGAATGTAAATACTACACAACTTAGCATGAAAATGAACGTCCAAGCAGAACAAGCAAACATGAAAACTAAGAACAAACTGACAAGAAATAGCATAAAATCACAAATGCATCACAAGAAGGCACACAGAACAAAAGAACGAACAGCACTACCAAAATAGTAACATACTGGCAACAATTAACTCATAACTATTGAAAATTACATTGAATGTCAATGGGTTGAATGCACCAGTGAAGAGACAGAGAGTGGCAAAATGGATAGAAAAACAAGACCCTTCAATATGCTCCCTGCAAGAGACATACATTACACACAAAGATAAAAACAGACTAAAAGTTAAAGGATGGGGAAAAAATTTACCAAGCTAACTGCAACAACAAATAAGCAGGAGTGGCAATATTAATCTCGGACAAAGTAGACTTTAAGATAAAAACCAGCATAAGAGACAAAGAGGGACAGTATCTCAGGGTCAATTGAGCAAGAGGACATAACCATAAGAAATATCTACGCTCCCAATGAAAGAGCACCAAGATATATGAAACAAACCTTACTAGAATTAAAGCAAGAAATAGATAAATCTACAATTATAGTGAGAGACTTTAATACACCACTTTCAAAAAGGGACACAACAACCAGAAAGAAACTTGACAAAGTTACAGAGGAACTATCCAACAAAATCAACCAACTTAACATCAGAGATGTATACAGAGAATTCAATCCAATAACAGCACAATATACATTCTTCTCCAGTGCTCATAGATCATTTTCCAGAATTGTTCATGTGTTAGGTCACAAAGCAAGCCTCCATAAATTTGATGTTTTTGTTGTCAGGTGCCATTGAGTCAGAACCAACTCATAGCGACCCCATGCACAGCAGAACAAAACAATGTCCAATCCTGGGCCAACCTCACTACTGCTGCCACACTTGATGCTATCAATGATGCCACCTGGCCAATCCATCTAGTTGGGGTTATTCCTCTTTTTCTCTGACCCTCTGTCTTACCAAGCATGATATCCTTCTCCAGCGACTGTTCCCTCCTAACAATATGTCCAAAGTATGAGAAATGAAGTTTAGCCGTCTTGGCCTCCAAGGAACACTCTGGCTGCACTTCTTCCACAACAGATCTATTGGTTCTTTTGGCAGCCCATGAAACTTTTAGTA
>NW_006408693.1:1292769-1295022 GCF_000296735.1 Chrysochloris asiatica
ATCAGCAATGATATCTCTCGTTCCACAGCCTCTTCTGAACCCACCTTGAACCTCTGGAAGTTCTCTGTCAATGTATGATTGTAGCCTTTTCTGTATTACCTTATGACCCAGCAATTCTTATACTTCATATTTACCCACAAGAACTACAAGCCATAACACGAGTAGATATATGCACACCAATTTTCATAGCAGCACTATTTACAATAGCAAAAAAAAATGGAGACAACCAAAATGCCCATCAATTGAAGAATGGATTAACAAACTGTGGTACATACACACAATGAAATACTATGCTACCTTGAAGAACAACAAGGAAGCGTCAAGCCATCACATAACATTGATGAACCTTGAGGACATTATGCTGAGTGAAATTAGTCACAAAAGAAGAAATAGTGCATAACACCATTATTGTAAAGGACTCAGAAAAAGAACTCACCCAAAAGGAGGGGGAAAAAAAATCTATATATATATATAATTGCTGACCACCGGGATGTATGGGGTGAGAGGAGGGGAGGAAAGAAAGAACACAGGGTAGGGAATAGACATAGGAGAGCCTGGATGCTTGTGTGGGTGGGGGGGTGTGGCAATACACAAGAAAGGGGAGGGGAAAGGAGAACAAGGTGGACAGGAGAAGGTTTGGACAGGTTCGCATGGGCTAGATGGGATAGAGGTAAATGACATATGCACAACCTTGGAATAACAGGGTTTCAGGATACAGGTATATAGAGCATGGCCCAAAGGGGATAAAAGGTAAATAATGTTAGGATGCTTGGCTTTCTTTTGAACCTTGGTTTCCCTTGCCTACCATTGTGAAATAGATGTTTGGGGGCGGGGAGGCGAGGATAGCCAGAAACATCACAACAGAGAACATGTAAGCCCATCTTCAGTCTCTAACTGACTGGAATACTTTGAGGGAAGCTGGAAATTGCCCAGACTCAAAATGGGGCATGGAGGGACCTATAAAGGCAAGAAGTGACTGGCTTACAGGCTTTCAAGAGGGAGCCTAGTTCCAGATGGGTCAGGGGTAGGCAGAACCTCCACTGAATGATATCCAATCTATTGGGACCAGACTGCCAAAAGGAAATGGGGATAAGACTCTTGTGGTACAGAAGTGAATACCTGCCACCAGGACTGACTTGAAGGTCAGAAATGTAAAGGCAGATTTTATTTATTTATTTAGGCAAAAAGAGGAGATTGATTGATTTTTCAGCCCTGGAGTGGAGGTCCCTGGGACCATCAAGCGTGAAGAGCGGAAAGTGTGACCCTACCCAGAGAGACAGTGAAGCCAGGCATGGAGACAGAGAGGTTGGCGTGGACAGATGGAGTGGCTGGGGACATGGGACTCAGGGAGGGAGAGAAGCTGTTTGCTGACAGCCAGGCATGGGGAGCGGGCATGCGGGGTGTATCCTTTGGTTATTTGATGATGCATGGAGGTGACTGTAATCATTGCAATGAAATGTAATATGATAGGATGAATGTGAAGCTGAAGTGGGACAGAGGCAAATAATGATATATGCACAACCCTGAAACAATAAGGCTATGGGATACAAAGATTGAGACATGACTGGAATAGGGGAAATAATGTTAAGATGCTTCGTTGTCTTTTGAATTTTGTTTTCCCTGACATACCACTATAAAATAGACACTGGAGGGGAGAGAAAGGAATAGCCAGAAATATCATCATAGAAAGCTTGTAAGTCCGCCTTCTGCCTATAACTGATTGGAATACCTAAAATGGAGCTACAATGTGCCCAGTGAAGGAGGCTTCCTGCAGAGTCTCTGTATTACACAAGACCATAGGTAGATTCCTGAACAGCATCCAGAATCTTCTGAGGGGAAATTTCCACTTGGAAGGACAAGCAGACCAGCCTGGAGTGGCCAGAAAAACAGAAGATAACTTCCTGAAAGAAAGACTGACTGGAAAGATACAAAATAGTATAAGGAGACCGACTGATTACTACAAGAACAAACAAGTGGCTCGCCTAGGAGACATTAAGACAAGTGGTTGCCTTAGTAAAAAAAAACAAGTGCTTGCCCAGGAGACATAAAGACAAGTGGTTGCCTCAGGGCAAAACTTCTTCAAAGACTAAGACCCAATGGGAATACATGCTCTGATTGGTGACCACGTTCATCACGGATAAGGGGAAGTGAGGGAAAAGCAGCAATGAAGCTGCAAGCTAAGCCCTACAGCGTTCAGTAGACTCCTGTGCACCCAGGTAAAGACCTGGTTGGCCAGCAGTTTGGCAAGACCTG
>NW_006408693.1:1295722-1297698 GCF_000296735.1 Chrysochloris asiatica
GGGGGGCAGGTTTGCGGGGTATAACCTGTGGTTGGTGGATGATGCATGGAGGGGATTGTAACCATGGCAAGGAAATGATATATGATGGGATCAGTGTGAAGCTAATGTTCTACCATGTAAACTATCACATAACTCAAAATAAAGCATCCTATAAGGAGCTCTGGTAGCGTAGTGGTTACGAATCGGGCTGCGAAGCTTAAGGTCAGCGGTTCGAAACTACCAGCTGCTCCACGGGAGAAAGATGAGGCATTCTACTCCCGTAAAGATTTACACCCTCGGAAACCCTGTACAGGGTCGCTATGGGTCGGAACCGACTCAACAGCACATAACAACAACAACAACATATGCTTCAATAAAAAATAAAAAAGAGTATTTATGCATCCTGCTGCAATTGCTGATTTAGTTGGTATGTTTTAGTATAGCCTGGAGTGCTCAATTACAATAATTTTTTCTGACTCTGAAACTTTTCTGTTTAGCAAATTAGTAAAATACCTATGTCATGGTTCAGAGGTCTCTGGGATAATGCTAGGGTATGATTTTATCAAATATTTTCAGCTTTTAAAAATGGTTTATTCCAGAAAAGAGGAAATAAATTCTCCTTTTGTTTTGTTATGTATCTTAACAGTACTTTCTTAAGACTGAATGAAAATATTTTCTGACTCCTCCAGGTTAACTATTACTTCTCTATATCTATATCCCTCACTTTTTTTTTTTTTTTTTTTTCTTTTTTATTGTGAATTGAGTGAACATTTAGAGGACAGATCATCAGTTTTACATTCAACAAATCATACACCTTGTTTCATTACAATGATTATAATCCCCCCTCCCCATGAACCATCAATTAACAGTATTTCTCTATATTCACTTTAGCTTTTTTTTTCTTAAAACACTCAGGCATATATAACAATTTACACAACCAAAGGGCACATTCTATAAATCTGCCTCCTGGCCGCCATCTCTTAGTCCTTCTCTTCCCATGAATCTAGAGTCCTCAGCTGCTCTCGCTCTCCATGTCCCCATCTCTACCTTCATGTCTGGTGTCACTGCTTCTCTGGACAAGGTCTCTTGTTGCGCTTGTGCTCTTTTCCCTTGATGATCCTAGGGTCTTTTGTTTCTGGACTATAAGATTAACTACTCCCCCATTTTTGTTATAAAACTTCTACCTTTACAATTGTAACAGTCTCAGTTAGTTATGATATGTATTCCTCACTCCTATTATCAAAGACTAGAATAACTCCTTTTCAAAGGATTTCCTTGGGGGAAAGTTAATCAATTCCATCTCAGAAAACCTTCAACTACTGTTGTCATCAAGGGCCATCAAGTGGGTTCAATCAAGTCAGTTACCATCTAGCACATTAAATAAAATAATCTTATTGTTGTTATTGTTAGTTTGAGTCAGTACATACTCAGAGCAACCCCATGCACAACAGAAAAAGACATTGCCCTGCCCTGCACCAACGTCATAATTGGTGCTACTTTTGAGCCCAGTGCTGCTACCGCTGTGCTAATCTATCTTGTAGGGTTCTTCCTCTTTTTCTCCGACCCTCCACTGTACCAAATATGAGATCCTTTTCCAGGGACTGTTCCCTCATGGATATTATGTCTGGTGAATGAGAAATGAAGTCTGGCCATCCTGGTTTCCATACAGCTTTCTGGCTGTATTTTTTCCAACACAGATTCATTTGGTCTTTTAGGAATCCATGTTGAAGAAGTCTCCTTCAACACCATAAATCAAATGTAGAAATTCTTCTATAGTCTTCCTTATTCATGGCCCAGCTTTCACATGAATATGAGGTTACAGATAATACCATAACAGAGTAGGTGAAACTTACATCTTTGCCCTTGAACACTTTATACAGCAGATTTGCTTAGTGCAATATGTCCTTTGATTTCTTGACTGCTGCTTCCATGAGTGTTGATGGTTGATCCAAGCAAAATGAAGTCTTTGACGACTTCAATCTTTTCTCCATTTATAC
>NW_006408693.1:1299493-1300792 GCF_000296735.1 Chrysochloris asiatica
TCAATTCCATCTTCATTATCTTTAGTGGTTGGTGCATACATTTGAAGAATTGTGGTTTTCCTTATAGGTGCATATATATCCTATCACAGAGAGCATTGTGTTTAAAGACAAATCTTGATATGTTCTTTTTGATGAGGAGTACAACACCATTCCTCCTCAGTTTGTCATTTCTGGCACAGTAAGCCATATGATTATCAGATTCAAAATAGCCAATGCCAGTCCATTTCAGCACAATAATGCTTAGGATATTGATGTTTATGCAATATATATTTTTTTTTACAATTTCCAATTTATCTAGATTCATACTTCATGCATTCTATGTTCCTATTATTAATGGGTATTTATAGATGTTTCTCTTCATTATGTGTTGTACTTCTTCAGCAAATGAAGGTCCCAAATGATTTACTCCATTTGCAGCATCACAGTCAACTCTACTTTGAGGAAGCTGTTCTTCCCCAGTTGTATTTTGGGTGCTTTCCAACCTGATGGTATCATTTTCAGGCACTATATCTGACAATATTCAAGTGCTCTTCATCATGTTTCAATATTCAATATTATGGTGATGACACAATTGTTATTCATAATGCTTTCAATGGCTGAATAGCCATCCATAGTCCTGAGTTGCTGTGATTTTGAAAGCTAAGCCACCATTACTTTAAATACCAGCAGGGTCACCCATGGTGGACAGGTTTCAGATGAGTTTCCAGATGAAGACAGACTAGGTCGAAAAAGTGAAGAACTACTTCAGAATATTTAGTCATTGAAAACCTTATGAATAGCAGAGAAACACTGTCAGATATAATACTGGAAAAAGAGCCCTTCAGGTTGGATGGCACTCAAAATGCAACTGGGGAAGAGCTACCTCCTCAAAGTAGACTTGACCATGATGACACAAATGGAGTAAAGTATGCGGGAGTAAAGCCTGCATGACGTTCATTTGCTGATAGGGCACAACTCAAAATGAAGAGAAACAGCTGTAAACATCCATTGAAAATCAGTGCATGGAATGCACAAAGTATGAATCTGGGAAAATTGGAAGTTGTCAAAAATGAAATGGAATGCTTAAACATCAGTATTGTAGGCATTAGTGAACTGAAATGGACTGGTATTGACCATTTTGAATCTGATGACCGCATGGATTACTGTGCCAAGAATGACAAATTGAAGAGCAAGGATGCTGCATTCATTGTCAAAAAGAAAATATCCAGATCCGTCATGATGTAAAACACTGTCTGTAATAGGATAATATCCATGCAGCTACAGAGAAGCCCAGTTACCACCACTATTATTCAAATAATA
>NW_006408693.1:1303715-1323538 GCF_000296735.1 Chrysochloris asiatica
GCAGCAGTCCACTGTAGTGAAGTTGGTCCAGAATTGGGCAGTGTTTCATTCTGCTGTACATAAGGTTGCTATTGGTCGGTCCTGACTCAATGGCACCTAACAACAACAAAGTCCTATTCTTCTTCCTAATCTGTCTTCTTCTGGAAGCTCAGCTGTTGCATGTCTACCATAGGTGACCGTGCTAGTCTTTAAAATACCTATGGTGTTACTTCCACAATCACTACAACACACAAGCCACTGTATGACAAACTGAGAGAGAAGCAGTGGAAAAAGAAAATTACTTGCATATAAACCTTTCTTTTTGGTATGGTTCTAGATAATGATGTCTAAAAGGAGCTCTGGTAGCGTAGTGGTTACGAATTGGGCTGCAAACTCATGGTCAGCAGTTTGAAACTACCAGCTATTCCGTGGGAGATAGATGAGGCTTTCTGCTCCCGTAAATATTTACAGCCTCAGAAACCCTGTATAGGGTTGCTATGAGTCAGAACTGACTCCATGGCACATAGTAACAACAACAATTTGATTTTAGTGAACTTTCCCACACCCCATAGATTCTATGGAGAACTGGTAGCTATTCCTATCACCAAAAGTGTGTCAAGTCAATCTGTATTTCAATTATGTATCCTTCTATCAATCTAGAGTTTTTCCTGCTTGGTGCTTAACATGTCTATAAATATTTCTATATCTAGCTTAAGGATGCTATTTTGCCTCTGTAGTAAATTTCACTCAGCTTTACAACCTTGAAAGGTGGAAATATGGCTAAATCATCTTCAGAGAAGGTGGAAAGATAAAACTAAAATGACAGGATTAACATCTTTAACTGATTCTTGGCAAAGTTATATAACATGGAAGTACCACAAATAGTAATGGGCATAATGCTTATTCCATTCAGATGGCAATTTCTAATCGACTCTATCCTTAATCCATTGTTATTGAGTCAATTCCACCTTTACAGTGACTTTATAGGATAGAGTAGAACTACCCCATAGGATTTCTGTTGCTGCAATCTTGGGTGAATCAAACGGCCACAACTTTGTCACATAGAACAGAGGTGGGTTTGGACCATCAATCGTTTACTCAGTAAACAAATGCTTAACCACTTTGTAACCAGGGCTATTTCAGCTGACTTTCTAGCCAAGTCAAAACAACCCAACCCCCATACCTTTATTTTTAATGCCAGACTTTATCCTGACTCTTCCACCAGTTTGGGTTGATATATAACTAAATAATCCTAGAAAACAAAAGGACTTAATCAAGGATGCTAGGATATATTCAGAATATTTTTCTATTTGGGTCCATTTAAATGTATGTCAAATACCCACTAACACTTAGTTGTCTTACATTGTTAAGTGTTGTCCAGTAGGTTTTGACTCATAGAAATACTGTATAGGGTTTCTCAGGAACAGCTGGTAGGCTAGAACTGCTGACCTAGTAGTTAGCAGTCCAGTGCTTATCCTACATCTCCACACCAAGAGTCCTGTCTTATAGGAATAGAGTACAAACAAATGACATCCTGTGATTAAATTAGCAGAAGTACTCATGAAAGAGGTTACAGAATTTCAGTATTCTGGCTACCATTTATCATGAAGTAGTACAACACATGGTCATATTTCTAAGCTTTGTGGTAAGTAGCTTAATTTGAGGTCTTGGATGTTCATGTGTAATTTGTCACTCACCCTCTCCAAGTGCACTGGATACTGAGTTTCTTTTCTCTGATATTATCTAAATTAAAAGTAAATCATTTTGGATAAAATATGTGAGCTGGCTAGCTAGCAGGTATAGTGGAATTTCAAATCAACTAATTAAACAGATGGTTAAATAAAACATAGTAGGAAAAAATGGTAAAAGTGTTGGCTTCTTGAGTCAGAGACATGTGCTTCAAACCCCACCTCTGCCAATATCAGCTGCCTGATATTAAACAAGTTACTAAATCTCTGTTGCAAAGACTATACAATGGTAACAACTTCTTTTATTTCTTCTAGGTTTCTGGATAGATGATATCTCCCATAGTTTCTTAGATTTAATTGAGACAATGTGATCAGTCCTTATCAATTAAGTATAAACAGAAACATGTGACACGTTGGAGCTAATACTTTTAAGAAGCCAATGTTTCTCCCTTCTCCTTCCTCTGTACAGACGGGATTCAGATGATAATAAGGACTCTAAGGAGCTCTGGTAGTGTAGTGCTTATGAATCGGGCTGCAAACCTCAAGTCAGCAGTTTGAAACTACCAGCTGTTCCAAGGGAGAAAGATGAGGTGTTCTGCTCCCATGAAGATTTACAGTCTCGGAAACCCTGTACAGGGTCGTTATGAGTCGGACGGACTCCATGGCACAAAACCCACCACCAAGGGATTATGGAAAAAAATATTGGAAGAAACCGATTCCTTGAAATACTGTAAGGAGAGACACGGCCTGCTGATTAGAGACATCTCTTCAACACCTATGTATTGTCTTAAAACACCATTAAAGAGAGATGCCCTCTGACGATTAGAGATAGCTCTTAAATTCCAGTATTGTCTTTGAAGTTGGGGGACCTATTTGTTACAGAAGTTTGCTAACCCATTGCAAAAGTAGTCTGGAGGCCATGTCTGACTTTTTCTGGCTCCACAATTGGGAAGGAGAATCAAAGTTAAAATCAGCTCTAGGCCAATTCTTATGAGGCAGAGATCAGATATCCCGCCTCCTTTCGATCTTCTTTGCCTTCTTCTGACACTAACCATGCCATAGCATTCTCTGCTTCACATCTGGATTTGATCATTCATTGCAATGGCCACACAGATCTCATAGACAATATTCATGACAATGTTCAATTACATACAGTCAGAAAAACAATACCCAGCTCAAAGATGGAAAGGGAACTCACAATTTTAATTGTGTGTCACTGTCCACAGTACTGGAAATAATCCAATCTCCTGCATCAAACTTCGGAAAGGGCTCACTACACCTCTACCAAGTCACCCATTTCAGAGCATTGACTAATAATTTTTCCCTTTCTGGTAATTATTCTAGGATACCCACATTTTACAAATGTAGGTCTGTTCTGATTTCACTGCATTGTCTGTGACTGGAAACATAAATAAGGAAACTATCTACATCCTAATAACCCATTCTTATTATCTATTTCTTATCTCTGGTCCCATTATCTCTGGCAATTGCTTTTTAGTATACATCTTCATTATTCTTTCTCAGTTTTCTATGTAATTGCCATTCCACAATTTCCAACATTTCTCAATTTTGTTTCCAAACTTAAGGAATAGAATCTATTGATCACGTATTCCACCAGGTATTTATTCTTTGTCCACTTTAGGCAAGGATGATAACAAAATACTTACATCATTGCAAAAGGCCCACTCCTATGTGTGTGATGAGGAGCAGTTGTCAAAGACAAGAGCTATGTAGAAATATCTCAAAATGGGTCAAATATACCATTTCATGGATCATCATGAAAATTAAAGGAATACTCTTCATTAAGAACTTAGTAAACCTCTTGACATGCAGTAAGAATTCTGTTACTTGCTATTCTTCTGAGCACGAGTGTCACAGTGGTTAAAGTGCTTGGTTACTAATTGAAAGGGAGCTTGTTCAAAACCACAAGCCACTCCACAGGGAAAAAGCTGTGGCAGACTGCTTCTGTAAAGGTTGTTGTTGTTGTTGTTATGTGCCATGGAGTGGGTTCCAACTCATAGTGACTCTGCACAGGGTTTACAAAGCTGTTAATCTTTACGGGAGCAGAATGCTTCATCTTTCTCCCGCGGAGCAGCTGGTAGTTTTGAACTGCTGACCTTGTGATTCACAGCCCGATTTGTAATCACTACACTATCCTAGGAAACCCTATGGGACTGGTTTACTCTACCCTACAAGGAGTCCTGCTGTGGCACTGTGGGCTAATGCATCAGACTGCAAAGTTGTTTGCACTGTAAGGTTGGTGGCTCAAGCTCACTAGCTGCTCCTTGGAAACACTATACAGGGTCACTACGGGTCAGAATCAACTCAATGGCACATAACAACAACAGGGTCACTGCATGTTAGAATCAACTTGATGACAATTACTTGTTATTGTTATTTTTGATAGATATTTGTGTTCATTTTTTATTGCAGCCAAGACAAATAACAAAACTTCAATAACTTCAACAACACCCTCCTATTTTTTCACAGTTTCCTCAGATTATAAATCTGGACACAGGGTTACTAAGGTCTGATTACTCTGTCTTGGTCTCATAAGAACTAAACACCATGCTAGTAAGGTTGTATTCTTTTCAGAAGGAAGATTCTTGGAGGCTATTCTAAACTTTAGTTAACAAAATTCAGTTTTTTGTGACTGCAGGTCTGAGGTTGCTATTTCCTCGAAGGCTATCAACGAGTAACCACCTTTAGCTCCTGATCATCTCTCTCCAGTCATGGCAAGTGAAGGTGATTGTGATGAAGAATTTGTTATGGGCAGATGTTGATTCCATGCAGGGCTTCCAACTGGTTTCTTCCAGTTTGATGCCCCTACTGGTAATTTGCATTTCCGCAAGATAGATTGAATCAGAATCTACATTTTTACAAGATCCTAAGGTGATTTTTATACATAAGATTCTTATACATAGACATCACCCAGGTATCTTTTGGTAACACATATTTACTTGATAAAGCTTTTCTATCCAAAGTCTTAACCCCTAACAAATGGTTGGGTTGTTTTTGTTGTTAAGTGCAATTGAGTTGATTCCAATTCATAATGATCTTGTATTGAGTTTCTGAGGGCCAGCTGATGGGTTTGACCTACTGACCTTTCAATTGTTGTTGTTGTTGTTGTTATGTGCCTTGGAGTCGGTTCCGACTCATAGCGACCCTGTACAGGGTTTCCGAGGCTGTAAATCTTTATGGGAGCAGAAAGCCTCATCTTTCTCCCGCAGAACAGCTGGTAGTTTCGAACTGCTGACCTTGCGGTTCACAGCCCAATTCGTAACCACTACGCTATTAGCAGTCCATAAACACCACAGCAAGACTAAATGGTTTGTTGTGACCATGCAAATAGGGTGTACAGGACTTCCACAGTGGAACTAGTTAGTTTTGCCATCCTGCTAGGTTTAAAAAAAGCTGTCTCAGAAGCAGGAATCAAGGATCCCAGGATCATCAAGAAAGAACAGCCATGAGCAGAGTGTGAGATCCCTGTTCAGAACAGTGGCAGCAGTAGAGACAGCAGCAGAGGCAGCTACATGTAGAGATAAAGTAGCTTCAGGGTTCCAGACCCATGGAAAGAAAAAAGCTGAGTGCCCACAGGCAGGAGGGTTGCTTACAGAATGAGCTCTTTGGACACTTACAAACAGGCTAAAGAAGCTTTATAACACCCAGCAAGACAGAGTCTGAGAGGCCACATGGCAGAGAGACCTGAGACAAGAGCAAGGTTTGCCTGCAGTATGGCAGAGAAGAGGCGTTACTGACAGATGAACTGCTGTATGCTGAGTTGTTTCTGATCCTGAATTGTACCCTGTTCATGTCCCTAATAAATTCCATAATCTTTAGTATTTTGTATGAGTTCTGTGTGGCCATTACAAGTGATTATCACACCTAGCAGAGAACTATGCATGCTGTGGGAGGGATGGTTGGTGTCAGAATAAGGCAAAGAAGGTTGTAGCGTAGATGCATGTCTGACCTCCAACTTACAGGAATTAGCCTTGGGCTGATTTTAAGTTCAATTCTCCTTCCCCCCTTGTAAAACCATAGGTAGTCAGACATGGCCTCCCTATAGTTTTTTGTTTGTTTGTTTTATGCAATCTGTGTGAATCACCAGAGCATCTTGTTAAAATGTAGATTCTGATTTAATATTTCTGAGGTGGAAATGCAAATTCTTAATAGGGAGCTGAATCCGAATGAACAAGTTCACAGCAGCTCAAAACCCTGGTTCAATAATTTGGAAGTGAAGGCAAATTTACATAGCATTAAAAGGCTAGGATCTGTCATTTGGACATTTTTAACCCTAGGACTGCCTGCACTAACCTAAAGATCTGTGATTTGAACCCACCCAAGGAGCCATAAGGAGCTCTGGTAGCGTACTGGTTACGAATCGGGCTGTGAACCACAAGGTCAGCAGTTCGAAACTACCAGCTGTTCCGCAGGAGAAAGATGAGGCTTTCTACTTCCGTAAAGATTTACAGCCCCAGAAACCCTGTACAGGGTTGCTATGGGTCGGAACTGACTCCACAGCACTTAACAACAACAAAGGAGCCATTGTTCAAAGGCCTGATAATCTCCTTCTGTAGAAATTATAGCAGAGAAAACCCTATAGAGTAGTTCTACTTTGTAACCAGGAATCAGAATTAACTCCATACTAATGGGTTTTGATTTTTGTTTTTGTTGTTTAATGCTCAGCACTGGACTGTGAACCACAAGGTTGGCTGTTGAAACACATCAGCCTCTACTTGGAAACCCTATACAGGATTGCATGAATCAGAAACTACTCAATGGCAACAACATACCTATTAAGTTCCTTTAGCTATGTAATATAACATGTTCACAGGTTCCGGTGATTAGTATATGGTCAGTTTAGGAATCCCAAAGCAGCTCTGGAGTCCTGGTGTGGTGCTGTAGGATAAGTACTGGACCCCAAGGTCAGTTTGTATTGCAGGTTGGTGGTACAAACTCACCAGCAGCTCTTCGGAAACCCTATACAGGGTCGCTATGTGATAACACTGATTCTATGGTATTTAACAATAACAAAAGCATCCCTGAAGTCCTTGTGTGGTGCTGCTATAAAGTAAGCACTGACAAGCTAATTGAAAACTTGGCTGTTCAAATCCACCAGAAGCTCCTCAGAAACTCTATGTAGCATCACTATGAGTTTGAATGAACTTGATGGCGCTTAACAACAAACAACCCTGATAGCACAATGGTTAAGCGCATGTTGGCTAAGTTGAAAGGTTGGCAGTTTCAGTTCACCCAGTAGGTCCTTGGGAAAAAGACCTAGTGATCTGTTTCTATAATATTATGGCCACAAAAACCCTACAGGTCAGTTCTATTATGTCACATGGAGTTGCTATGATTCAGAACCCACTTGACAACATCTAACAACAACATATCTAGATGACACAGATTGTTGTTGTTAAGTGCCATTGAATCGATTCTGACCCATAGCGACCCTGTATAGGGTTTCCAAGGAGCAACTAGTGAGCTTGAACCACCGACCTTGCAGTTCAAATGACTTTGCAGTCTGACACATTAACCCACAGCACCACACCAGGACTCCATTCAAATATTACAAATCTAGACATCTCTAAAATAGAATTTTTTATAAACATACTTATATATGATCTCATTATATCTACTTTTGAATAATTATTGGAGAAATTTTGAAAGAAAGGGTATAAAAACAATTTAAGGATTGTTTATATTATGTAAGCATTCACCTTGTGTTTGCCTTTATGTATCTTATATTACTTTACAAACATTTTAAATTTTATAATAATTCTCTTTTTTAATGAATGTATACCATCTTTTGTTTATTCCTTTTACAAATATTTATTTTATGATTTTATAATTTTCAGTGTAGATATATAGTGGTAAATAGTAAAACTCATTATCCTATACCATGAAGGAACCTATATACTAGTATTGGGAAAAAGGCAACAAAAAAAGTTAATAAAACACCAAGATAATTTCAGATGGTCATAAAACACGCAGATGAGTGGGTGGGTTGAAGATAGTTTTAGTTTAGGTTAGGTGGTTTGAGTAGTTCTCTCTAAGGAGGAAGGATTTGAGTCTACGAGGTAGACAGTGGATTAGAAGTAATGCCCCTGGGAGGAAAACCTGATTTGAAATAAGTCACAAAAGAGAGAAAAGAGAAACAGAGTCCAGACCATTTGACTTATACTTTCAAAGAATAATTTTCAATATTAGTGTTCTTAAGTGCTATTAAGTTGGTTCCAATTCATAGAGTGGTTGCAAATCTTTGCAGCTGCAGAAAGTCTCATCTTTTTCCCACAAAAGCACTGATGGCCTGGAATAGTCTATCCTGTGATTCTCAATTCACTATTTATTCTACAGAGCCACTGCACTCCCAATGTTCAACGTATATACTTAGAACTAATCTTATTTTAATGCTATCACATATGCAAATGATCAATTCAGATTATAATTCACTAAATGTGTCTACTTTTGAAAATATTTATAATCAAATATAAAATTTTAATTAAGAAAACCAAGTTCTAAGTGATTAATTTCACCTACATATCCTGAAGCTTAGTAAACTCAAGAAAATCCTTTTTCTTCTTCATATTTAATTTGTTGTCCATGCCCATATCCCATCTGTAATGGGAGAATGTCAAATCCTTCCCCTCTTTCATATCATATCAAGAGGATCATCAGAAGCTTATGTTTCTGCAAGTCAGTTTACCTTGATTTACCTCTACTGCTTAAATTTTAGTCTCACTTGAATATGTTCTGTGACTGCTTCCATTTGATTTCCTTCCTAATGAGAAAAGAGCCTGTTTTCTTAATTTTCTCCAGAAGCACTCACTTTAGCAGTTTAGTGTAATTGTAATACATATTGGTTATTTTTAAGAAAGAAATGAGAGGTCATGTTGCAAGTATTTCAAACTTAATAATAGTCAACCCTGTTCCAAATGACCTTAGCCACTCCCCCAAAGATGGAGGCGATTTTACTGTGCTCATAGCCTTTAGCATGAAACCTTGGTGGCATCATGGGTAAGCACTCAGCTGCTAAACTAAAAGTCAATGGCTCACACTCACCAGTTTGGAAACCCTATGGGGCAGTTCTATCTGGACTTCAGCAGCACTGCACTCTCTTGGGCTCCTTGATTCCTCTTTTCAGTGTCCACTTGCCTTCTCTCAACATTGCCACAAAATTTCCAAATTCCTCTCATGCCATGGGCAGTCTAGGAATCTTTTTGCTTCAACTATGTAAGTAAATCCCCAAATCAGAGGCATTTGTCATAAATAAACTGGCTAACCCAGTTCTAGATTAGACTTCATTTTTTTTTAAGTTCATTTTTTATTTATTAGTTTGATTTCTACATCTCAGTCCACAGCTGGATGCTTATAAAACATTACTTACCCTTGACAAATGAGAGTAGGGATCCGGTATTTGGTCAGAGAATTCCAAGAAACCTATTGTCCACTACCGACCTTGTAAAACCTGTTCTCAGAAATAATGCTTTATCCAGGATCTCTGTAAAATCAATTAGCAAAACACTTATGTGTCCACAGATAAAACCAAAGTGTCTGCAGATTAGAAAAACAAGTTCTTTTTAAAATATTATGGTCTTTCAACTAAAACTTCTGGGGTCTCATGATAACCTTGTGACTGATTACACAAGGCTATGTAAATATCAGCCAATCAGGAAATTGTATTCTAGTTCCCAATATTTCTGTATTTAAACAATCCTCTGATTATAACTCACCATAGCATATGGTGGTTTTCCATGCATGCTGCCCAGTTTAAGCTGCTCTATTTTTAATTAAACTCCTTGTTATATTTTAACCAAACTCTGACCATTTTCCTCTACTACACACTACCCCCAGAGCTACCATGTCACGGGAGGCTTTCCTTTCATTCCTAAGAACTTCAGGGCATTTTCCTAGACAAAAAATAAGTAAACAAATAACATACATCAAGATATTTTCCTAAACAACCAGTTTCTTTAAAGGAATTCTACTATTGGATTTTTTTTTTTCTTCCTACATTATAAGCTTAGTTATCTAAAGCTGTGATAATAGAAATATCACAAGTGGATAGCTTTAACAGCCAGGAATTTATTCTCTGACAGTTTAGGAGGCTAGAAGTCAAATTTCAGAGTCAGCTCTGGGGAAAGGTCCTACTCTCCTTTCAGCATCTGTAGGTCCAGCATTCCTTGGAGATGTCCATGTGTCTTAGTATCAATCTTTCTCTGGATATAGGAGCTTCAAAGTGCAGGGACAACAAGTCCAAAGGACATACTTCATTCTCAGCTCTTCTTTCTAAGTGATAGTAGGTCCCTCTTTCTCTATTCATTTCTCTCTCATTTTATATCACAAAAGATATCTTCTCAAGATACAACCTAATCATGGCAATTGCATCCAACCTCATTAATATCATTTGTTAGGTACCATAAATTTGGTACCAACTCAAAGCCACCTATGCCCAACAGAATGAAACACAGCCTGTCTTGCACCATGCTCATAACTATTGTTACGTTTGAGCTCATTGCTGCTGGCATTGTTGTCAATTCATCACCTTGGGTGTCTTCCTCTTTTTCACCAACCTCCATTTTATGAAGCATGAAATACTTCTCAAGGGATGAGTTCCACCAGGTAACATGTACAAAGTATGAGAGATGAAGTCTTGCCGTTCTAGCTGCTAGGGAGCATTCTGGCTGTACTTTGCTTGGTCTTCTTGCATATCATGGTACTTTTAATATTCTTCTCCAAAATCATCATTCTAATGCATTGATTCTTCTATAGTCTTCCTTAATCATTGTCCAACTTTCACATGTATATGAGGCAAATGAAATGGTTTGAATCAATGCATCATAGCCTTCAAATATCTTGGTTATTAAACACTTTAAAGAGTACTTTTGCTACAAATTTCCATAATCCAATACTTTCTTTAATTTCTTGACTGTTACTTCCATGAGTGTTGATTGGGGATTCAAGCAAAATGAAATCTTTTGCAACTTCAGTGTTTCATACATTCCCTGTTCTAATTTATAATGGATGTTTGCAATGGCTTCTCCTCATTTTGAGTTGTGCTCCATCAGAAAATTAAGGTCTCAAAAGCTTAAGTCAATTCATGTCTTTATGGTCAACTCTACTTTGAGGAGTCAGCTTTTCCCCAGTCATATTTCAACTTCCTTCCAATCTGAGGTGTTCATCTTCCTGAACTGTATCTGACAGTGTTCTGCTGCTATTTCTGATGTTTTCATTTTTCAGTACTTTATCTTACAATATTCTGTTTCTAACCATTCAGAAGTAGTTCACCTCTTTTTATAACTAGTTTGTCTAAGTGTGGGAGCTCCAATGATACTTGTCCACCATGAGTGACCCTGCTCATATTTAAAATACTGGTGGCATAACTTTCAGCATTACAGTGGCATGAAAGTCACCACAATATGACAAACTGACAGACAGATGAGTGGTGACATCAATATTGTAGAAATGAGAATTTACAACACCTTGGATAATTATATCTTATCAGGGTGGTTAGATGTCATCATGGAGGTGATAACTACATCTTAACTACTAAGCCCCTGAGGATCCTGGCCTAGCTAACTTGAAACAAAACTTTAACTATCACATAAACTATAAAGACTTTTCCAAAAAATAGTGAAGTTGTTTTCTTTTTTCTTTTGATATCAGTTCTCTGTATTGTGTCATGCAGGTTACACTCACACACTTCCTTTTAGAGATAATGTTCTCTACAGATGCAAAATGACAATGGTGATAGTAATAATAATGATTCATAGTTTCATGAGACATAATACAATTCATCTGCGAAATGATCTGGTCCTAGGAGGTGACAGAATGAGGCATATATAAAATTTCAGGAGAAAAAATCTTGTTGAAAACTCTTTATTCAGCAACTCTGTCTAATAATGGCTGTTTTTTAAAAGGCTGATTACACAGTTCTCATGAGCAGAAATCTAATTTGAATTAATCTGTTGGTTTAAATATTTGAGGGATTTATTATTTTAATGAAGTCCTAAAATATGTTCAACAAGTAGTCCTTGACCATTTTTGTACAATTAAATCACATAATTCTTGTTCGGACTCTATTTATTAACATTTATATATTTTAATATCTTAAATAGCTTGAAAAAATTGTGGCAGTTATAAGGCAGACAATACACATATCAAGTTAATAAATGGTGCTTTCGTTTGCCAGTCAACATCAGAATTCAAGTATTATAAGCATTTTTCAGAGAAATATTTGTGTACTTCAATAATTTATGAAATTTTGGCATCCTATTAAAAAGTAACCCAGTCCTGGATGGGGTTTCATTTGAGCTCTGCAACTTACTAGCAAATTCTTCACTTCTCTCTGCCTCAGCTTTCCTCCTTTGTAAAATGAGCAATAAATCATAAATTTATGTAGGATTAAGTGAATTAATAAAGGTAATATCCTTAGAATAATGCCTGGCACATTTCAGATATTATAGAAAATGACATTGAAATCGAGAAATAAAAATACTGCTACTATTAAGACCTAGTGGTGTGGTGCTGTGGGCTAATGCGCTGGACTGCAGAGTCTGTGTGATCTACAAGTTTGGTGATTCAAGCTCACCACTGCTCCTCAGAAACCCTCTACAGGGTTGCTATGGGTAAGAACTGACTCAACAGCACTTACCGACAAATATTGAGACAAAGAGAATATATAATCCATTGATTGTCTAAAATTGCTTTAATCAGGTTTCTATTAGTTTAAAATCCTCAATTATACAATCAGTAATGAAAAATGCTTAAAATTATGAAAATATGTATTATCTCTGTACTGTTATATAATACTCTCAGCTCTCAAGGAACAGAATCAACCACTTCTCATATCATATAAGTCCCTTGTTGTTATGTGCCATCGAGTCGGTTCCGACCATTGCGTCCCTGTACAGGGTTTCCGAGGCTGTAAATCTTTACCGGAGCAGAAAGCCTCCTCTTTCTCCAGCGGAGTGGCTGGTAGTTTCGAATTGCTGACCTTAAGGTTCACAACCCGATTCATAACCACTATGCTACCAGGGCTCCTTATAAGTTCCTTAATACTGCAAATTTAAAATATGTGTGAGTTACATGCTTTCTTATTAATTCCTTCAGTTTTCTTTTCTAAAGTTTATTTCTTTAATATATTCTCTAAAATAAAATAGAGGTAGATTAATATTTTTGAAAACTCAAATCAAACTGTATTATCATAATATTCATGTAATTAACATCTTTTAATTGATTTAAAGATTTTTCTCCTCCAAAAATCAACAAGGGTTAGTGATATATTTCTTTCATCAGATATAAATTATATTTCTTTATCTTTACTTTTAAGCTGAGAATTTGCATTTCCACCTTAAAGATAGGAGAAATCAAAATCTACATTTTAACAAAAGAACCAAATGGGAAACTTGTTTAACTATAGATTTCTGATCTGGGTTGAAAATGCAAATTGTTAGCAGGAAGTTAAACCAGAATGTACTGGCTGAAAGCTTGCTTACAATTGACTTTGTCTGCTTCCACAAATTCCCCATACTTCAGTTCTATTTTATAGATGTGCTACAATTTCAGAAATTCGTATGGCTGATCGTGTTAGAATGTACTTTTCCTAGACTGTCTGCCATAGTCATTAAAGATTTAGAGCCAGCGATCTAATTTTAAAGGGAATAAACCATGACAAGAGATAAAGAGCAATCTGTCTAGTATTATAAATTTAAGCTCTGATAGCATAGTGGTTACGAATCGGGCTGCGAACCACAAGGTCAGGAGTTTGAAACTACCAGCTGTTTTGCAGGAGAAAGATGAGGCTTTCTGTTCCCCGTAAAGATTTACAGCCTCAGAAACCCTGTACAGGATCACTATGAGTTGGAACGGACTCCACCGCACATAACCACTACCACCATAAGGTTAAGAGTAATGACACCATACACCAATCATAAATTACTCTTCACACTCATCCTAAATTAAGACAGAGTTACATAGTAGAGGAAAGAAAAGAATTTAGATCATTTCACCACTTGTTCCGGCCCATAGTGACCCTGGGTTTCTGAGGAGCAGCTGGTGAGCTTTGACCACTGGACTTGCAGTTCAAACCGATTTTAACCCACACTGCCACACCAGGACTCCAACATTACAATCAAATGTGCCAAAAACAAATGGGAAGAACACTATCAACATTTCTTAAGCTGAAGAAAAAATTTCAAACCTTGAGTTGCAATACTGATGTATACTGTGTGCAAAATATCAAATGACAGCATCAAAAGAAAATGGAAAACATACACAGAATCATAGTACCAAAAAGAATTGGACAACATACAACCATTCCCAAAGGCATTATATGATCAAGTGGTATCGAAAGAAGTCCAAGCTGCATTGACTCTATTGACAAAAACAAGACACTAGTAATTGTGGAAATACCAACTGTAATGTTTCAACAAATGGATGCAGTATTAGTAGTAGCAACTATTTGCCATAGAGTTGGTTCTGACTCAGCGACCCTGTATAGGTTTTCCAAGGCTGTAAATCTTTACAGGAACAGAAAGGCTAATCTTTCTCCCATGGAACTGCTGGTAGTCATGAACTGCTGACCTTAAGGTTATCAGCCTGACTTGTAGCCACAACATTACCAGAGCTCCTTTTTGGCTCACAAATGCCAAAAATTTGGAAAAGCTATCTGGTCAACCAACCAAAAGAGATGCCCATTCCAAAGAAATACAATCCTACAGAACATGGGATTTATTGAACAATATTATTAATTTCATATATAAGTAAAATTTTGCTCGTGATATTTTAAAAATGGTTGCAGCAGTGCATCAATAGGAAGCTAGAAGAAATTCCAACTGAATTCAGGAGAGGACTTAGAACAATGGGATATTATTGCTGGCATCAAATGGGTCTTGGCTGAAAGTAGAAAATATCAGAAAGATAGTTACATATATTTTTATTGACTATGCAAGGGCCTCAACTGTGTGGATTATAACAATTTATGGACAACATTACAAAGAATGGGAATTGCAGAACACTTAATCGTGTTCGTGTGGAACCTGTACGAGGATCAAGAAGTCACTGGAGCAGAACCAGGGGCTATTGAATGGTTTAAAATCAGAAAAGATACACATCAGGGCTATGACCTTTCACCATTATTATTCAATCTGCATGCGAAGAAAATAATCTGAGAAGCTGGATTATATGAAGATAACCGCAGCATCAAGATAGGAGGAATGCTAATTAACAATTTGCGATATGCAGATGAAACCAGGCTTGCTGGAAGGGAAGAAGATTTAAAATTCTTCCTGATGAAGGTCAAGGATCTCTGGTAGTGTAGTGGTTATGAGTTGTGCTGCTAACCTCAAGGTCAGCAATTCAAAACTACCAGCTGTTACACAGGAGAAAGATTAGGCTTTCTGCTCCCATAAATATTTACAGCCATAGAAACCCTATGCAGGGTCACTATACGTCAAAACTAAATCCACTGCACACCATCAACACTGATGAAGATCAGAGACTATGATTTTCAGTATAGATTGCACGTCAATGTAGAGAACACAAAAATCCTCACAACTGGACAAGTAACATAATGGTAAATGAAGAAGATTGTAGCTGTCAAATATTTCATTTTGCTTAATGAGGCAGAGTAAGCATTGGACTTCTAACCACAGAGTTGGTGGTTCAAACTCACCAGTTGCTTTGGAAAAATCCAATACAGTTTTACTATGAATAAAAACTGACATGAAGACATTTAATAAAAATAACAACAATAAATAAAATCCACATCCTTGGAAAGAGCAGACCAAAAATCAATGGTATATTGCATTGGGTAAAACTGCTACAAAACTCATCTTTAAAGTGTTAAAGAACAAAGATATTGCTTAGAGGACTGATAATGTACAGTTGGTACCAAGCTTTGGTACTTTCAATCACCATATATACATTTGAAAGTTAAACAATGAATAAGAAAGAACAGAGAAGAAGAGATGCATTAGAATTATAGTGCTGGTGAAGGTTGTTGAAGATACCATGGAATTCCAAAAGAATGAACAAATCTCTCTTGGAAGAAAGATAGCTGGAATGTTTCTTAGAAGAGGGGACTTAGTCCCACATACCTTGGACCCTTGGACATGTTATAAATAAAGAGCTGTCTCTTAAGAAGAACATCAAGTTTGGTAAACAGAGGAACAATGAAAAAGAGTAAGACCCTCAATGAGATGAATTGACACATTGGCTGCAACAGTGGGTTCAAGAATAAGAATGATTGTAACAATAGCACAAGACCAGGCAGTGTTTTGTTCTGTTAGGCAGAGGGTTGCTATCTAAAGTTGATGTTGTTGTTGCTAAGTGACTTTGAGTTGGTTCTGACTCATAGTGATCCTGCATAGAGTTTCCAAGAAGCAGCTGGTGAGTTTGAACTCCCAAGCTTGAACTCCCACAACAACACATAGGTTGACAGCACCTATAAACAATAACAATTCTCTAATTAGTGAAAGCAGAGCATACCAGAAAGATGTTTACCTGTGCTTTATTGACTATGCAAAGGCTCTTGACTATGTGGACCATGACAAGCTGTGGACAACACCGTGGAGAAGGAGCATCCTAGAACACTCAATCATGTTCATGAAGAACCTGTATATAGATCAAAAGGCAGTCAAGAAGCAGTCATTTGAACAGAACAAAAAGACACTGAATAATTTAAACCAACAAAGGTGTGTGCCAGGGTTATATTCATTCACTATACTTATTAAATCTATAGGTTGAGCAAATAATCTGAGAATCTGGATATTATGAAGAAGAACATTACATCAGGATTGGAGGAAGGCTCATTAACAATCTGCAATATGCAATGACACAACTTTGCTTGCTGAAAATGTAAAGGACTTAAAATACTTATGAATGAAGATCAAAGTCCAAAGCCTTTAGTATGGGTTACATCTCAGTGTAAAGAAAACAAAAATCCTCACACCTGGACCAATAAATGACACCATGATAAACAGAGAAAAGATTGAAGTTGTCAAAGACTTCAATTTATTTAGACCCACAATCAGCACTCTTGGAAGCTGCAGTCAAGAAATAAAATAACACATTGCATTAGGCAAATCTGCTACACATGACATCTTTTAAGTGTTGAAGAACAAAGATGCCAGTTTGGAGACTAAAGTGCACCTGACCCAAGCCATGCATTTTTAATAGCCTTATATGCATGAGAAAGTTACACTATGAATAAGGAAGACCGTGAAAGAATTGATGCATTTGAATTATGGTGTTGGAGAAGAATATTACTTGTACGATATACTGCCAAAATGAAAAAATCTGTATTAGAAAAAGTACAGCCAAATGCTCCTTAGGAACCAAAATGGCCAGACTTCATTTCTCATACTTTGCACATATTATCAGGAGGAACCAGTCCCTGGAGAAGGACATCATACTTGGTAAAGTGCAGAGACAGTGAAAAAGAGGGAGACCCGCAAAGAGATATATTGGTACAGTGGCAGCAACAGTAGGCTGAAGAATAGCAGCAATTGTGTGGATGGCACAAGGCAGGCCAGTGTTTTGTTGTGTTTTACATGGGGTTGATAGGAGTCAGAACCTACTCAAGGACACTTAACAACAACAATAACAGTTAGTGATTTACCATTTTTTCTCTTTCCACCCTAGGAAAACTGCAAGTGATGTTTCTTTCTGAGTGAAAAACTTTTCTTCACTTTTTATAAACACTGTTGATAAGTGCCCTCGAGTAAGCTCCAATTCATAGTGACCCTACGCACAACAGAATGAGAAACAGCATCCAGTCCTGTGTCATCATCACTACTGTTATTATGTTTGAGTCCAATGCAACTGGCATTATACCAATCCATCTCCTTGGGGATCTTCCTCTTATTCACTTATCCTCCACTATACCAAGCATGCTGTCTTTCTCCATGGATTGGTCCCTCCTGATAACATATCTGAGGTACAAGAGGTGAAGTTTCACCATCCTAACTGCTAAGGAGCAATTAACTGTACTTCTTCCAGCTTTTTATAATAATGGTCTCATACTATATTTTTCATTTTGTAATTGAACAATTTTATTCACTCCACTTGTCTGTCAGTTTTTCATGGTGTGGTGGGTTGTGTGTTTCTGTGATGCTGGAAACTATACCACCAGTATTTTAAGTACCAGCAGGGTCACCCACAGTTGACAGGTTTTAGCAGAGTTTCCAGACTATGTCAGACTAGAAAGGAGACACAGACTACATATAAATGTTTAGTCTCTGAAAAACTGAATTGCCAACCTTGTTGTTCAAAGTCCGTTGCTGATCCTACAGCACCATACAAAGAGTCTGTGACATTGAACATATCCCATCTGAGTTAAGAGAGATCATCTCAAGAACAGATATGATGTATTGGACGCTAATGGCCAAAAAAGTTACAAAGCTACAAGAATTGTGGAATGACATCAAGAATCTCATACAAGAAGAAAGCAAAAAGTCATTAAGAAGACGAAGAAAGAAAGAAAAGATAAAAATGGATGACAGAAGAGACTCTGAAATAGATATGCTAAAGCAAATGAAATGAGGAGGAAAAAGAGCTGAAGAGAAATTTTCAAAGGGCAGTTTGAAAAGACAAAGTCAAATACTATAATGAAATATGCAAAGACCTGAAGTTAGAAAAACAAAAGAGAAGAACACATGCAGCATATAAGAGAACTGAAGGAAAAACCCAAGCCACGTCTTGCAATATTGAAGTATTCTACAGGCAAAATCAAGTTTTCTGGTGTGCCACTATAGATGGCACTGGACTGCTAATCACAAGGTCAGTGGCTTAAACCTACTAGCTGATCCTGAGATACCCTATACAAGGTTGCTATGAATTGGAACCAACTACCTGGCGCTTAACAATAACAAATATGCAAAATACTGAATGTTCCAGAAAGCATCAAAAGGAAATGGAAGGAATATGCAGCGTTACTGTGCCAAAAGGAAATGGTCAATGTTCAACCATTTCAAGAGGTATCATAAGACCAAGAGCCTATGGTTCAAAAGGAAGAAGTCCAAGGTGCACTGAAGGCATTGACAAAAGCTAAGGTTCTGGGAATTGATGTAATACACATTGAAATTTTTCAATAAATCAATGAAGTACTGGAGGCAATCACTCATCTGTGAAAAGAAATTTGGAAGACAGCTACCTGGCCAACTGGTTGGAAAAGATCCTTATTTGCACTCATTCAAAAGAGAGGTGATCCAAAAGAATATAGAAATCATTGGACAATATCATTAATATTACATTTAAAATTTTTTTTTTGCTACAGATAATTCAAAAATTGCAACAGTAAATATGACCAGAGGTTAAAGCTAAATCCAGACAAGAACATGAAATAAGAGATATCATTGCTGACATCAGATGGATCTTGGCTAAAAGCAGAGAATACCATGAAGATGTTTACTTGTGTTTTATTGACTATTCAAAGGCTTTTGACTGTGTAGATGGCAAGCTATGGATTAACATTGAAAAGAATGTCGATTTCTGAATATTCCACTGGGAGGTGCTGCCACGTATGTCAATCTCTGGTTGTTGTCTGTTCTTAGTTATTCTCAGTCCACAGAACTCCCTTTATGATATTTAGTAACGCAGGGTTGGCTTTTGAAAAATCCCTTACTTTCTGTTTATCCTGGAAAGTTTTAATTACACCATCGTTATTTGATTGATAGCTTTGCTGGATAAAGGATTCTTGGTTGGCAGTATTTTTCTTTCAGGGCTTTATATATGTCTCCCCATTGCCTTCTTGCTTGCATGGTTTCTGCTAAGAGATCAGAGCTTAATCTGGCTTGCTTGCCTTTGTATGTAACACTTCTGTTTTCCCTTGCTGCTTTCAGGAGTGTCTCCTTATCTTTGATTTTGAAGAGCTTGATTATGGTATGTCTCAGTGATTTTCTTTTAGGGTCTATCTTTCCTGGGGTTCATTGAGCTTCTTGAATGTTAATCTTTTCACTTTTCAGGATGTTCGAGAAATTTTCTTCCAGCAGTTCTTCAACTATTTTCTCTGTGGACTTGTGTGATTCTTCTTGTTCTGGAATGCCAATAATTCTTAAGTTATTCCTCTTCCTGTTATCCAACATGAATCTTAGGCTTTCTTCAGATTTTTTTTATCCTTTTTTCTATATGCTCTTTTATCTTAGTGGTATTGAG
>NW_006408693.1:1324903-1325947 GCF_000296735.1 Chrysochloris asiatica
GTATCTGTGTGCATGCATGGCAGAAGAACCCACCAGTGGTGAGGGTGGGGGGTGTCCACTCACTCAGGCACCCCCTCTAGTCACCAGAATAGTGGTGCATAAACATTGGGGGACCAATGAACAGATACAAAAAAGAACATCAGAACAAAACAAAACCCACGAAGTGTATTGTCCACCTTTGCTTCGAGGTTGCCACAGCATTTTCCATAATGTGTCTGCTCCCCCACTTGGTCTTGCCCAAGTTGTTGGCTCCTGTCCACCCAGCTTGGCAGATTCAAAAGTACACAATTTCTACTTTTGTTACAAGTTCCACTAGCTATAAGCCTTAGAACCTTTTAAATATTCCTATCTCTGTGGTTCCGAGTTTTGGAGCACTGCTCTGGATCTATTTTTCCTAATATTCTGTGGTATTTCTGATGGCAAACTTCATTGCTCTACCACCGTAACTGCCATCAAGCCCCACTGCTGTAATTTTCTTTTGTGTGCATTTTTTGTTGTGTTTTTGTTGGTGGTGGATTCTTTGTTCCATATAACTTTCTATGCTGAGGGCATTTTGTTAATAGATGTTATCACTTTCTTCATGCTGTTGTTTTGTCATTATTAGGTGCCATCAAGTCAGTTCGAACTCATAGTAACCCTATGCACAACAGAACTAAACACTGCTAGGCCCTGCACTATCCTCCCTTGCTATGCTTGAGCCCTTTGTTGCAGCCACTGTGTCAATTTACTTCACTGAAGGTCTTTCTCTTTTTCACTGATCCTCTACTTTACCAAGTATGATGTCTTATTCCAAGAGCTGATCCCTCCTGATAATACGTAGTCACCCCATCCTGGCTCTTAAGTAGCACATTGACTGTACTACATCCAAGAGAGATTTGTTCATTATTTCGACTATTTTCAATATTCTTTGTTGTTGTTGTTAAGTGCCATCGTGTCGGTTCTGACCCATAGCGACCATGTACAGGCTTTCCAAGGCTGTAAATCTTTGTGGGAGCAGAAAACCTCATCTTTCTCCCGAGCAGCTGGTGGTTCCAAACTGCTTAC
>NW_006408693.1:1326345-1338812 GCF_000296735.1 Chrysochloris asiatica
TCTCCCGCGGAGCAGCTGGTAGTTTCGAACTGCTGACCTTATGGTTCGCAGCCCGATTCGTAACCACTACGCTACCAGAGCTCTTGTTTACTAAATGCATGATTTTCTTCTTTTCTTATTTTGATTAAATTTATTAATTTTGTGGTTACCCTGTAATTTATATTTTCTTTGCAAAATTGAAAGTCTGTTCTATCTTAAAATCATCTTGACTTCCTTTCCATTAGAAATTCTTTAACTATACTACTTATTACCTCTTTATGCATTGTAACTATCCTTATGTGTTATCTGTTTCTGAAATGTTAGTCTTAATGGATTTCTATTGCTGTTTTGTATGGTTTCTACTTTTTCATTTACTTTTTCAGCTTATTTCTCTGAATTGTTCTAGAGGGTTATTTGTGTTCCTTCAATTTTTCTCTTAACCTATTCAGAGTACATAAATATTCTTTTAAATTCCTAATCTGGCATTTCCATTTCTCCTCCAGGAAGGTTTGCTGGCTCTGTATTTTAATCACTTCATTGTTTCACTCTGATTTCTTTGTCTGAACTGAGATTTACTGTTGCCTTTGAAATACTGTGGTATTGTGATACTTGTATATAATTGGGGATTGTTTTTCCAGCATTTTGCCCAGGTTTTTTGTTTGGGATTTTATTGGCTTTATTTTATCTTGATATGTCTAAACTTGAAGGGCAGATGTGCCTCTCTGCTCAATAGTTTGGCAGTACATAAGTGCTCACTACTGTCTTCTGGTGAGTATAAGAGAAGATGAATGGATGGGTGTGCAGTTCTTTGTTCATTCTTCATGCAAAATAGCTAAAGACTGCTCAGCCTGGTGTTGGCTATAAGATCAGGAAATGCAGTTTTGGATGGTGGCTCTTACACAGTGGTTGGGGCTACAGGGATGCCACTATGCTTGGCAGTATGGGAACAATTGCTGTCTCTCACCTGTTGGGCAAAAAGAATAGAGGGTGGAAATCAAACAATAAAAAATAATAATTTTTTCAAAAGAGAAACAAAATAATATGTAAAAAGCAGCAACAGTTAAGGGTTTGAAAAAAAAAAAAAGATCAAAAAAAGAAAACTAAAAAAAAAAAAACTAGTGAAGAAGAAAGAAGCCCTATAGGTTAAGCAATGGACTGATAACCACAAGGTTGGCAGTTGAAATTCACCATCAGCTCTTCCAGAGAAAGATGAGACTGTCTGTTCTTATCAAAAACTGCATTCTCAAAAACCCTATACAGGATTGCTATCAGTCAGAATCGTGATGGTAGTAGGTCTTAGTGGGAATAAGGGGGGAGAAAAAGAAAGAAAAAAGGAAACAAGGGGGGAAAACTTGAGAAGGAGTAAACAGGGAAGGAGCAGGGCTGAGGAAGCCATGGGGTACAGGGTGTCTAGTCTGGGATGGAGTAAGGAGCTCTGGTAGTATAGTGGTTACAAATTTGGCTGTTAATCTCACAGTCAGCAGTTCGAAACTACCAGCTGTTCCATGGGAGAAAGATGATGCTTTCTGCTCCCATAAAGATTTAGTCTCGGAAACCCTATGCAGGATCGCTGAGTAGGAACCAACTCCACAGCACATAGCAACAACAACAACAGATGGATGGTTGCAGGGTCCTTGGTCCCCGAAGGAGTTTCTGTTGTCACAGATGGCAGCTGGAAGCAGTACATTTGTTTTGACTTTTGCCCATCTTACCTTTCTTCTTTCCTTTTCTTTCATTTATTCCCATATACCTCATACATATTTACCTACATAAATAAAAACAAGCCATTATCATTCACTTCACTTATTATTGCTATGCTACTTTTTAACCCTCTTTTTATTTTACACGTGTTTTCATACTATCTGAAATTACCTGAATCATGTGTTAATACCTTTGTATTCCCTTGCCTTGCACTAATATCGCTCAAAAGAGTTTACCAATATAAATCAATCTATATTTTTCATATATGTGAGTACAAAAACTAAACATGGATAAGTACATAGATATACATTTCTTTTTCTCACAAAATAAAAGGGATAATATTATCATCAATATATTTTAACTATTTTATGGGGAAATTCCTCCAATCCAATTGATTTTTTTCTACTTTCAGTATACTAATTCACATGATGGTGGTGGTGGTGATGTGCTATGGAGTCGGTTCCGACTCATAGCGACCCTGTACAGGGTTTCTGAGGCTGTAAATCTTTAGAAGAGCAGAAAGCCTCATCTTTCTCCCGTGGAACAGCTGGTAGTTTCGAACTGCTGACCTTGCGGTTCGCAGCCCGATGTGTAACCACTATGCTATCAGAGCTCCTAATTCACATGTTGTTGTTGTTGTTAAGTGCCATCGAGTCAATCCCGACCCATAGCAACCCTGTATGGGTTTCCGAGGAGTGGTTGGTGAGCGTAAACTGCTGACCTTGCAGTTCAAACGGCTTTGCAGTCTGGCTTATTAACCCACAGTGCCACACCAGGACTCCAATTCACATGATAGATGCCCATAATTTATATATAACTTGTCTGTCAGTTTGCAATTGTGTGATGCCATGTCTGATGCTATGTCACTGTTATTTTAAATACCAATAAGGTCACCCATGGTAGATAAGTTTCTGATGAGCTTCCCAACCAAGACAGAGAAGGAAGGAGAGTTGGACTACTTCTGAGCAGTTAGTCACTGAAAACCTTATGGACAGCAGTGGAACACTGTTAAATAGCACCAGAATATTGAATATTGAAACATGATAAAGAGCACCAGAATGTTGTCAGATATAATGCTGGGGAAATGAGCCTCTCAGGTTGGAAGGTACTCAAAATATGACTGGGGAAGAACTGACCTCTCAAAGTAGAATTGGATGCAAATGGAGTAAAGCTTATGGGACATTTATTTGAAGACGGGATTGTTGTTAAGTGCTGTCGAGTCAGTGCTGACCCATAGAGACCCTGTACAGGGTTTCCAAGGGTGTAAATCTTTACGGGAGTAGAAAGCCTCATCTCTCTCCCGCGGAGCAGCTGGTAGTTTCGAACTGCTAACCTTAAGGTTCGCAGCCCAATTCATAACCACTACGCTACCAGAGCTCCTTTGAAGATGGGATACAACTCAAAATAAGGAGAAACAACTGTAAACATCCATTAACAACCAGAAAGTGGAATGTATAAAGTATGAATCTAGAAAACTTGGAAGTTGTAAAAAATGAAAGGAAATGCATAAACATAGATATCCCACCTAAAATAGATTTGTATTGGTCATTCATTATTGGACAACCACATGGTTTACTGTGACAGGAATGACAAATTGAAGAGGAATCAACATTTCATTCATCATCAAAAAGAACATTTCCAAATCTATATTGACTACAACATTATCTGTGATAGGAAATATCCATATGCCTACAAGGAAGACAGAACTCTTGGTCTGATGCTGTAGAATCAACACTGGACTGTGAATCATAATGTCGGCAGTTCAGGCCCACCAGCTGCTTCTCAGAAACCATATATAGGATCACTATGGGTCAGAACTGACTTGATGGTACTTAACAACAACAAGGAAGACCAGTTAATACAAGTATTATTCAAATTTATGCTCCAAACACTAAAGCCAGTGATGATGAAATTGAAGCTTCTACCAATTTATTCAATCCAACATTGATCAAAAACATTAAAAATCAAGATACATTGATAATTACTGGTGATTGGAATGCAAAGGTTGGAAACAAAGAAGAGAAGCTTCAGTCATTGGAATTTACAATCAAATTTGAAAATGCACATTTTTTTCTAAAAAGTAAAACCCTGGTGTTTTCAGAGAAACTAAGGTTACAAACCTACATTATAGGTGTAAGCTGAAAGAATGCTCTGCTATTGTTAACTGCATTGGGAATTAACTTTTGTAAAAAAAATTAAAAGAAGAAGGCACTAACTCTCCATGCCACAGCACTCTCTGCTTAGCTGAGTTTGATAATTCATTGCAATGACCACACCGAATTCAGACACCGTATACTCACAATTATGGGTTTATCAGGGAAGCTAATAAATAATAATTCAGGGTCAGAATTGTACAGGTCACAGTTCTGCCATGCCAACAAACAGACCTGGTCTCTGCCCAGCTCTGGAAATGTTACAAAGCTCTTTTAGTCTGCTGATAATGCCCACTGGTCACACCACTCTACCATAGCCCCAACCTGAAGTTACTTAGCTCTAGCCTTAACTTCCATCAGCAAACCTAGCTCCCCTAATTAAGTGCCTAGAGGTACGTCGAACTGCAAACAAGCCTCCTGCCCAAAGTCCCTCAGCTTTAGTTGCTAAATGGGCTGGGAAGCCCACTACTTTGACTCATTCTCTGGCCCTTGATTCTGCTACTTCTGCTCTTCTGGTATCACAGCTTTCTGTCTCTGAGTCCGTGAGGTGCAATGCCCAGAGAACCCTGGGTCCAAATGACACACTCCACTCCAAGTTCCTCTTCTTTGTGATAATAGTGAGATATCCTTCTTCTATTTCACTGATGGTTCATTTTATACCTATTTTAGCATTCCAAGTTTTTCCAATCACAAGTAACTCTGTTAACCATTATTCACAACAGAATTATATCATTCTATCAGTATTTTCCCCCACCTTCTCTTACTCATACAAGGAGAAGAGTTGTTTGGTGGGAGTTACAGAGATTAAGGCTAGAAGAGAGATTATAATTCACTATACCACACCTTTTACAATTATTCCCTGAGCATTTTAGGGAAGATGAGAAATTTGTACCATTGTCCATTCACGACCTAACATATCTCCTCTTTTCATAAGCCTTCTAAATCAGCCCCTAAGAGTAACTTGAAGAAATGTGTTTAAGAAGCACCAGGAGTAAAAAAGATTAGATTATCTTTTAGACAAAGCAGCGTAACTCCTGACTGGTTTTCATTTAACTTTTGGTTGTTATGAATCTATGTAACAGAACATTCAACAATTTTTAACATGTACATTTCAGTGACATTGATTGTGTTCTTCAAGTTGTGCAACCAATCTCACCCTCGTTTTCCAAAATAGTTTTTCCCACATTTACATCAATTCCAAAATAAATGCAAACCAATTCTACTAGCTCTCTAATACAATTATTGCATGTGTTGATATTTTATTTGCTTTCAAAGAAACCTAATGTGCCTTGTCAATATATAATTGGAAACACTGAAATATCTCCTTAGAATCCTGTTCTGATGTCAGCTTGAACTCAGTTATCTGGTTAACCCAAGAGGAAGGAAAGGAGGGAACCGAAAAGATGCCACAAACTACTTTGAACCTTGAATTTTGCCTTAATCATTCTGTAATAAAGACTTACTCACCAGACAACAATGTGCATCTCCTAGGAAGTAGGATTAATATTTCAGAAAACAGGTTGTCATATCAGATTTATTTAGCTTAAATAGGAAGCAAAACTATAAAAAATGTATAGCTTCTTTAATCTCAAAGATTGAACAAGAAAAAATCAAAATGTAATTCTTACCTACAGCATTTGAAACATTAGTTTCTTTTTCAATCTTCAGAAATCAGCTACTGAACAAGAAATCTGAAGCAGTTCTATTAATTTTATGATTGTATTTAATGTATTCAAATTTTTAATGAAATATCAGTTATTAAAAGTATTGGCTGTGAGGATATTGTCTTGAATGCTAATTTTAATTAATTTTTGAGACTATTAGAAGAAAGATATTCAAAATTGAAAATGTTGCTTTAAGGTTACACATGTTAATTAATTGGTAGTTATTCAAACAAATTCCCTTTGGATATTCACAGATTAAAAACTCCTAATTTTATGGTGGTTACTTGCTTAACAAATGGCTGATTTTGCATCAAAAATAACATTGTCTCCCTGCAAATGAGATCGCAACCTGTACAATCCATTGATGTTCTGATATTTTTTGATTTCTAATTTATTTTCTTATAGAAATATATGCAAAGTGCTGTTTATGCTTTGCAAATTTTAAAGCTATTCATGATGCTTGGTTTGTTTAGAAGTATTATACGAATCTTGACTAACAACAGTTTGACGTCCCAGTATCAAATTCTGCACATTTTCATGGTGCTGTTCCCATAGTCCAAATAAAAAAAAAAAAAACATATAACAAATTTGAGATCTGGCACTATGGTTAAATGTTTCATTGCCAATTATGATGTTCTAACTAAACAACTTTTCTTTCTTTTAAGCCAAGGCTTCATCATAATTAAAGATGTTATAGAAATCTGACTCAGTGAGCTTAGAAGCAATTTAGGAAAGCAAAATGAAAAAAAAAACCATAAATGAGCAATTTGCATGTTTTTCTCCTCTATTTCATTGCCACAGTGGTGGGAAAAAATAGACAGTTTATAGATTATGGTGGTCTCATCATTTCTAGTAAATCAACTGACTGACCAAAGTCTCCAGAAAGTTTCATGGTTCATGAAGTTTTAAATTACAAATTACAAATTCTCACGTCATACATCTTCCACTCTATAACAGCTGGAGCAAAACTCTAGTTCCAAACAATTAGCTCAGAAAGTTCTGGCTTCATTTTCTTTGATTCCATCAGTATCATTCTTGAATCCAAAGCTTAAATATCTAAGCCAATTCCTAGGCCACTTTTCAAAAGGGCTCTAAATATTTATTCTTTCTTCCTGGATTCATTATTCATGGAAGATATTTTGATATCATTGTTTACACTGATT
Organism: Chrysochloris asiatica; assembly: GCF_000296735.1. Lineage (NCBI taxonomy): Eukaryota > Metazoa > Chordata > Mammalia > Afrosoricida > Chrysochloridae > Chrysochloris > Chrysochloris asiatica. Next base: position 1,333,006 of record NW_006408693.1, read on the forward strand.
ATAAAAGTTTCTTATTTTTTGTTTTATTTTGCTTTATGTAGTTTTTGGTTGTTGTTTTTGAGAGATAAACAGTGAATCCTAGGAGAAATAAATGAAAGATATAGTAATAGCTGAATTGAGTATTAAATTATATTAACACAATGCATTCCCCAATTTGGTGCCTGTTTAGTTTGTAATTTCTAGCCAGGAAATGTCTATCTCAGATAGACACTGATTAGGTAACAAGATTCAGTCCAGATTATTGTGTTCTCACCAAGTGTGATGACTCAAAACCTCTTGCCACTGTTGAGGTACAGCTTAAGGATCTATGAAATTTACCAAGCAATAGAGAAAAGGGACGACACCAGGACAATTTATGTCTTCCTTAAAGAATTAAAAAACCTCAATCATACTATACTAGCTCCGAGCATAAAATGAAAGCCAACAGTGACTGTTTTTCAGCCTGCTAATACCCTAAACAGAGTCTTAATGTTTTCTAATAAAAAGAGACAATACTCTCTTTTTAAAAAATAAAATAATGAAATGATTCAGGAGGATAAAACAAAAGAAATGTGTATCACACTAAAGGGTGATGTAAGACTAGTTTGCATAAAAATCACTAATATGGTTTTTATTCTTGACTTATAAATAATGCAAATTGAATGAGCTTTCTATTTGAAGTGCTAGGTAAAACAAAACTTCCAAGGAAAATAGTGCTTACATTTATAAATTCTAAATCCACCCCCTAGTAAGTAATAACAACAAAGCCATATGTTTGTATTTCCAGAGTGTGTTGTTTTCACTGACTAATATTTACTAAACTATATGCATATTTAAACATTGATTTTAAAATATAAAATGAGTTTCTTTACAATTTTGAACGGGTTTAATCAAGTCAACTAACACACACAAAGTTTCACATAAAGACGTACCTTATGTGAAATATTTTTCTTTAGTAGTGTCTCCCTAAATATAGCTACTCAGACTTTTTAGTAACTGTACCAAAAGCACTGATTGTAGATTTATTTTTCTTACAGCTTGTATATGTTTTCTTTCTCTGGTATTGTTTGCCCTGGTAGATGTGGGATTTGAACAATTCTTTCCACAATGGTAACAGAGTCAGAGGTCAAAAGTTTCCAAGCATGGACTAAACCTAAACAGCAAGAAAAACATAAAAAAGCATGCAAAAATATACAGAACAGTTATTGATCTTATAAAAGCAAAGCATACCAGAAAATTGCCTTAAGAAAATAAATGCTATGTTTGTTAAAAAAAAAAAAAAAATCAAGAAGTATGTAATAATTACATCAATGCCTTTAAACAAAAGCTGTATCTGGAGAATGAATAGTATCAGGCCATGAAGCAAATGTATGCTATATTTCCAGTAATAATTAGGACAGAATGGATAGTGGCTAGTCTAACCTACAGAGTGGACACCAAGCAAGTGGAAAATTGACAACAGAAATCTTTTTTAAAAATTAAACAAATGGCTGTGCACAAAAGTTTCTGTAATAAAATGGAGAATTGAAATGATTACCTTAATAATTAAAGTCTGACTTCTGAATATAGCCCATTCCTCTACCTTTGTGCCCCCAACCTTTTTACCACCCACTCTCCATTCCTTTCTCCCCTTCATCCTTTCCTTCATTCACTTTCTTTTTCTTTTTCTGTGTTATGTGTTTCTTAATATCAATGCACACACTTATATACCCCATTTATTTCTCAAAGAAATGATTTTCAAATATTCAAGATACATATTAGAGAAGAAAGCCCCCATGCATACCACAGGCAATAATGGTGAGAGTCCTGTAATTATAAAGAGACTTTGACTCCATCACTGCCCCTCTTTGATAGACTTCCTTCTAGGTGGCATAACTGGTTAAGTACCCAGAGGCACCTCAGAGGAAAAGTTTGATAATCTACTTTGAAAAGTTAACAGCTATTGAAAATCTTATGGTGCATAATTTCCTCTGATACACATGTCAATGCCATGATTTGGAATTAACCAGCCACTCTTTGGAAACCCTATAAAGGGTCACTATGGGTCGGAACCAACTCGACAGCACTTAACAAGAATAGAGATTTTTTCTTTGGTTTGGGTTTGTTTTGTTTTTAAGCTATACAGTGGTACCTATGAGAAACCCTGGTAGAAATGAGTAAGATGATAGGGTGCTAACTGAAATGTTGGTAGTTCAAATCCATCAACCACTCTGTGAGAGAAAGAAAAAAATCTGGCCCCGTAAAGACTTACAGCCTTGGGAGACATAATGAGCAGTTGAACTCTGTTCAATAGAGTCTCTGGCTTGGTTTTGTGGTGCCCATCTGTACGGCGGTAGTGAGGTTGGCCCAGGGTCGGACATTGTTTTATTCTGCTGTGCATGGGGTAGCTATGAGTCGGTTCCGACTCGATGGCACCTGACAACAACAACAACAACATCTGTAATTACAAAATGGGCCATTATTAGTATCTTCTGAAACAATCAACAGAAATTTTAGTAATCACAGTATTAATTTCCTCAACGTTGAAAATAGGCTATAGTACTTTTTGACCCTGAAAATCCGATGTTGTGTACAAGTGATCATCTATGTATGAAATCTGTGCATTTTTTTTTTAGATGGAGGCTACAGAAAATCTCTCTCTTTCAATACACAGCCTTTCCATCTGTCTTTTCTAAGAAGCTTCCACAGTATTTGTTAGGTACCACAGTTCCAACCTAATGCACAACTTTAGTGTCCAGTCCTGTGCCATCCTCACAATCGTTGTTAAGCTTGAGCCCATTGTTGCTGCCACTTTGCCAATCCATCTCTTTGGGAATCTTTTTTGCTGTGCCTTTTTTCCTAACATGGTGTCCTTTTCTAGGAACTGGTCCCTTCTGATTACATGTATGAAGCATGAAAGATTAAGTTTCACCATCCTGGCTTTTAAGGAGCATTCTGGATGTACTTCTTCCAAGACAAATTTGTTTGTTCTTCTAGCAGTCCATGGTACTTTTAATATTCTTCTCCAACACCACAACTCAAAGGTATTAATTTTTTATGGTCTTCATCATTAATTGCCCAATTTACACATGCATATGAAACTATTGAAAAAGCAGGTTAGTAAAGTGCATAGCTTTCTTTTAGAACATCAACCAAAAGATTAATGATAAAATCCACAATTTCACAAGCTTCCTGATAAGTACTTTGCATAAAATAATTTCTCAATACACTATAACTACCTGTAATCATTACAATGTTGGTCCTAGAGATTTACTTGTCATTTCATCCTAAGCATTTCTTTTCAAATTCAGAAGAAATCTGCATGTTCAGGATATAGTTTTTACTTTATATATAATATTTGAAGCTTTAGGGATTATAGTTAATTTTTATGCTTTGTTGATTTCTAACAGTTTATATTAATTTTTATTACCACATCCTTTTTCTCACATGTAAATTACAGTATTAATCTTCAGCTCTGTCATTGTTTCATTGAGGTTAAGAAAATGGAAACTCCTCTAATATTCTAGGATGAAACAGGATTGTAATAGATGAATGTACATGCTATTCTTCTGCTTTATTTCCATTATTTGTGCTGATTCTGCAATGCCCTCTCTGGCTCCAAAACAAGGCCTGTTTCTACACAGAAGAGCCCAGACCCCATTCCTAAGTCATAAAGCTAGCTTGTGGCCCTCTTTCTTGTAAATACATACAGTGTTTGGCTTATTTTTCTTTAACCTTGCTCATATGTAAACCCATATGTGATTTTTCTACACACACTTTCTCTGGAAATATTTCTGCAGCTGCACACTCACTAAAATGGCTTTTGTTTGCAGACGAGTTCCAGAATATATGGAGGCTGGGAGCTTTTGTGATATTGCCCCATTTCCCAATAGGTTAAATAGATCTGTGATTAGCAGTGATCTTTGGAGGACTATACTATTGATTCTTATCTTTGAAGAAAAGTGCCCGTTAGTCTTTGTTTTCTGTCACTTAATTCTCTATCCATTACTAAACAACTCCTGCCCATCCCCATCACAATTTCACAGTAATTCACAAACATAGAAAATTATCTTTGATTAGGAACTTTACCAAAATCCAAATGAAGTCTAAATAACATATATTCCCTATCCCTCACTTATCCATTATTTTAGTCACTAGTTCAAAAATCTACAATAGTTGAGCATGATTTGCCTTTACAAAAACCAGGTTCACCTCCTACCAGAAGGTCATATTTATTTATATTTTCAGTATTCTTACTTGTTATAATGGATTCCATCAGCTTGCTTTTTTCATAGCTTCTCACTAAATAAAACATGTTATTCTTAGAAAATTATTTACATTTAGGATGTAAATTATATTCATACATCATTACTTTACATGGTATTCATACAATCCTGTTCAAACGTCATTTTGAGAAAGAAAAATAAAATCATGCCAGTTTCCTAAGAACAGAAATAAGAAAGCTAAATAGTGTTCATAACAACATATACTGTTCAAAGGTAAAAATGGATTGTCCCTACTGAGAATAAATTCCCCAAGACTGAAATTATTTTAGCATATGGTGGTGGTGGTTATGTGCTGTAAAGTCAGGTCCAACTCATAGCGAACCTGTATAGCATTTCTAAGGCTGTACATCTTTATAGGAGCAGACAGACTCATCTTTTTCCCAAAGAGCAACTGGTAGTTTTGAACTGCTAACCTTGAGATTAGTAGCCCAACTCATAACCAGTACAATACCAGAGCTCCTTATTTAAGCCAATGATTTTAATATTTTCAAGATGATGGAGGGTTGAAAGGAGGGCCAAGGGAGTAGTAATGCATATTAAACCCTCTTTAACATTCTGAGATATTGCATTTTTATTAAAATACCTCATATCACAACAGTATGTACTCTTTTGAAAACAAAAATAAAAGGATAAAAATTTATAGTACTATATTTTGTGACATTTTATATTTTACCTAATAAATATCTAACTTTTGTAGGAAGCAGTATTCTTCTCACTATGTTTTCTGTCATTTTGAAGATACTATCACTGACTTAGATTGTTTTTAGGAATTTGTTGTTGTTGGTAAGTGCCATCAAGTAAGTTCCAACTCATATCAACCCTGTTAAGGGTTTCTGAGGAGTGACTGGTGAGCTTGAACCTTGTAGTTCAAATCAACTTCACAGTCCAGAGCATTAACCTACAGCACCACTACATTTAATATATTTTCAAGAAAGAGTTGAAATTGTTACATAAACCAGAACAGTCCTTTCTAGATCAAAATTGACAGACAAGGGAACAAATATTTGTTTTTCTTCTCATAATTAAATCTTTTTGTGTGATTTTTCAATTATGTGTGCCAAAAGGGCATCTATAGTTTTTAGACTTAGCATGAACACTTTAAAACATTATTTCTCTCTTCAAACCACCATGAAAAATAATTTATCTAATCAATTGCTCTGCCAATTAGAATTCAGAAATCCACATTTGTATTTTCTAATAATTTTCCATTTCTTTCTTCTCCACCTCTCCACTGCTTGATTTTTTTTTCTTTCATTTTGAGTCCATGCTTGTTCTCTGCTGTGACTTTTTTCTTAACAATAAAAAGTGAAACTAGATACTGCCTCTTATCAATTGCCAGATAGTTTAAAATTCCACCATTTCTCGTCCTCTTTTAAAAAGTATATATGGTATTAATAGTATTTTTCCTGCCCCCAAATACTTGTTTTGTTTATGCATAATTACTAACTAAATTATATAAATGATACATGAAAATATTTCTCATAAAAATATGAGCTGATACAGAAAAAGCTAAGATTTCATTGACATCATTGTAACTCTTCTGATGCTACCATTGTATATATA
>NW_006408693.1:1339112-1339832 GCF_000296735.1 Chrysochloris asiatica
AAATAAATCATGTTTAAACATGTCTCTGTGATCAGTGATATCTACAGACAAGTACTTTCAGTCATGCACTTGTCCTAGTTTCATAAGGATGCCTAAGCAAACAACAGGAAAAGATACAATCAAAGCAGTAGCTTTTGAGGGGATCTGCTGTTAGTGTGGTGCTGTAGGATAAGCACTGGACTGAGAAGAAACTCAGCAATTCAAACTCACCAGCTGCTTCTCAGAAACTTTATACAGGGTCACTATGAGTCAGAACCAACTAGGTAGCACTTAACAGCAATAACAACAACAGCAGGACCCATTAAATTCAAGAAGGTTATGGTGCCCATTTGGGGGGAATAGATTTTCTCAAAGGACACGGGACAAAAATGGGGGCTTATTATGAAGTTTAAGAAAATTGGAAACTGCATGGGAGTGGAGAAGCGGGGAAGCCAGGAGAGTTGCATGAAAGATTATTTTTTATTTTTCAAGGATAGCAAGAGCTGTGCAATGAGAATTTTGTTTGGGAGAGCTTACCCTATTCACCTGACAACCTTGATCTTATCTATTCAGACTTATTTTTGCTCCTCAAACTCAAAGAATACTTAAAAGGAATGCAATTCAAATGCCTCAAGAATGGTATCATTTAAATCAAAATGCACAGTCCTTGGTGAAAGGGTTAGAAAAACAGAAACACTGCTATCAAAAGTGTATAGATCTATGATTGTAACCATGGCAATG
>NW_006408693.1:1340402-1341596 GCF_000296735.1 Chrysochloris asiatica
AAAGGAAATAGGCCAAAAATTAAATCCAAAGTTAAGTCAAAATGACAAACTGTGGCATCTTGAAATTTTCCAGAAAGAAGAGTGAAAAAGGAAGCCCATTTCCTAATCGCATCTACTGAGAGGCAATCAGAAAACATAAAAAATACCAAAATACACACCCATCTAAGTATTAAATTAAGGCCACAAATAATTCCTGAATATGCCTCCAAAATAGAAGCAGATGACCATATCTGCACATGTTCAGAAACGAGATAAAGTGACTGAGGCAAATGAGATGAAAGGAGACCTACACTGCACACTGGAAGATGGGCAGGCTTTGGAAATGCCTGAGAAGGATTTCAGAAAAATGATTATAAAATGTATCAAAACACTATACAATGGAGTTGAGAAAAATAAGGAAGAAAACAGGAAAAGCCCTACAGGAACAATCAAATAAGATAGATACAGCATTGGAATCAATTCAAAACCTATAGAAAGAGGTCCAGATGATTAATAACAGAATATCAGAAATGGGCAATACACTCAAAGGGCAAAAGAATAGAATTGAAGAGATAAAAGCCAGAATTAGTGAGCTGGAAGATAAATCTCTCAACACTACTAAGATACAAGAACAAACACAAAAAAGGATATAAAAATCTGAAGAAGACCTAAGATTCATGTTGGACAACATGAAGAGGAATAACTTAAGAATTATTGGCATCTGGAACAGGAAGAATCAGACAAATCCACAGAGGAGATAGTTGAAGAGCTTCTGGGAAAAAAAATGTTCCTAACATCCTGAAAAGTGAAAGATAAGCATTCAAGAAGCTCAATGAACCCCAGGATGGATAGACCCTAAAAGGCAATCACCAAGACATACAATAATCAAGCTCTCCAAAGCCAAAGATAAGGACAGGATCTTGAAAGCAGCTAGGGAAAAGAGAAATATAACATACAAAAGCAAGCAAAGCAGATTAAGCTCGGATTTCTCAGCAGAAACTATGCAGACAAGAAGGCAATGAGGAGACATATATAAAACCCTGAAAGAAAAAATCTGCCACCCAAGAATCCTCTACCCAGCAAAGCTGTCAATCAAATATTATGGTGCAATCAAAACATTCCAGGATAAACAGAAACTAAGGGATTTTGCCAAAGCCAACCCTGCTATGAAAAACATCTGAAGGAAGTTCTGTGGACTGAGAACCAACAAGAACA
>NW_006408693.1:1347783-1349030 GCF_000296735.1 Chrysochloris asiatica
TATGATGGCATGGACAGATGGAGTGGCTGGGGACATGGGACACAGGGAGGGAGAGGAGCTGTATGCTGACAGCCGGTGGGGGTCGGGAGAGGGCCTGGGGGATGTATCTTTTGGTTATTTGATGATGCATGGAGGGGATTTTAATCATTGCAATGAAATGAAATACGATACGATGAATGTGAAGCTGAAGTGGGACAGAACAACTAATGATGTATGCAAAACCTTGGAACAACAGGGCTCTGTGATACAGAGGTTGAGACATGGTTTGAATGGGGAAAGGAGGAAAATAATGTTAAGATGCTTGGCTGTATGTTGCATCTTGGTTTTCCTGGCATACCACTATAAAATAGACACTAGAGGGGGAGAGAAAGAAATAGCCAGAAATATCACCATAGAAAGCTTGTAAGTCTGTCTTTTGCCTATAACTGATTGGAATACCTAAAATGGGTATACAACATGCCCAGTGAAGGAGGCTTCCTGAGAAGCCTCTGCATTACACAAGACCATAGGTGGAATCCTGAACAGCATCCAGAATCTTCTGAGGGGAAATTTCCACTTGAAAAGGCAAGCAGACCAGGCTGGAGTGGCCAGAAGAACAGAAGATACTTCCTGAAAGAAAGACTGACAGGAAAAATACAAAATAATATAGGCAGGCCAACTGATTACTATAAGAATAAACAAGTGGCTTGTCCAGGAGACATTAAGGCAAGTTGTCGGGTTCCCCTCAGGGCAAACCCCCTTCTAAGACTAAGGCTCAATGGGAATGTGTGCTCTGATTGGTGACCACGTTCGTCACCGATAAGGGGAGGTGGGGGAAAACCAGCAATGAATAAGCTCTACAATGCTCAGTAGACTCCTGCAAACCTGGATCGAGACCTGGTTGGCTAGCAGTGTGCCAAGTCCAGGGGACTCTTGGACCAACAAAGCCACAGAGGATTAGAATGGACACATGCATAAATAAGTACATCCACACTTGCAGATAATACCCACTTTACCTGGTTTCAATGGCTGGATGATCAGAGCTCAAACAGAAGAAGAAAGAAGAGGGAAAAAAGAATAATCTGATACAATTTTATGAACTTGGTATACACCTATGGAAGCAGTAGCTCAAAAGAGTGAACAAATTTTCACAGTGAGGATCATTCCCACCTCCTCTGCACATGGAGAGGACAGGGATGGGCAACTTGGACATTGGCTATCCAGAATGGGGGGGATACAGAGGCAAGAAGTGACTGGCTTACAAGCTT
>NW_006408693.1:1350225-1353500 GCF_000296735.1 Chrysochloris asiatica
CAACTTCCAATTTTCCCAGATTCATACTTCGTACATTCCATATTCTGATTTTCAGTGGATGTTTACAGCTGTTTCTCTTAATTTTGAGTTGTGCCCCATGAGCAAATGAACCCTTTACAGGGTCTCTAGTAGTCAGAACCTACTCAATGACACTTAACATCAACAAACCTTCCTTTCTGTTTCAAACATTTACATTCCAATGCCTAGTCATTATCAATACATCTTGATTGTACGTTTGATTAATTTCACACTGCTTAAATTGGTAAAATTCTTCAAATTCATTATCACTGGCTTTAGTGGTTGGTGCATAAATTTGAATAACAGGAGTATTAAGTGGTCTTCTTTGTTGGCATATGGATCTCATCCTATCACAGACAGCATTTTGCTTCAAAATAGATATTGATAATGAATATGAAGCCTTTATTCTTGAATTTTTCATTGCCATCATATTAAACCATATGATTGTCAGAATCAAAATGTCCATTTCAGTACATTCATGCCTAAGACATCAGAGTTTATGCATTCCATTTCATTTTTTACAACTTCCAATTTTCCTGATTCATACTTTGTACATTCCATGTTCTGATTATTAATAGATGTTTTCAATTGTTTATACTCATTTTGTGTTTTTCCCTATAAGCAAATTATGGTACTAAAAGCTTTTCTCCAGTTTCAGACAACTCTATTTAGAGGACACAATCTTTCTTCAGTCATATTTTGAATATTTTACATAACAGAAGGTCTCCATAATAAGGAGAGTCATTTGAGTATGGGGAATCTGCAGTTAGACCATTTAAGACCATCCTAATTTTATTCTATGTCACGGGATCACATATTATTTAATCTTAATTTCAGGCACTACACTACCAAAATGCTAATAAAAACCACAGTGAGATACCATAGAATTCTCACATGAGGATGACTAGAATAAAAAAGTCACACAATAACAAGAACTATCAAGAAAAATGTGGCATAGGGTCTGGAGGAAAACTCATTAACAACCTTCAATATGCAGATGATACAGCCTTGTTTGCTGAAAGAATAGAGGATTTAAAATATCAATGAAGACTAAAGACCACAGCTTTCATTATTGGTGGCACCATAGACTGTATTAAATGGAGGGAATAGTTAATAGAATATAAGGTAACTTCAAAAAAAATTAATATTTCACAATATACCAAGAAAATGAAAATCCAAGAAGAACATGGAAACATTAAAATTATGACGAAACTGACAAGAACACAAAAAACATGAACTCAGCACAGGAAGGCAAGCATAACAAAAAAACCACCAGTACTCAAAACAAAACAAAACCATATTGACAGGAATTAATCCATACCTATCAATAATTACACTGAATGTAAGCAGATTAAATGCATGAGTTGAGAAGGAGAGTGGAAGAATGGATGAGAAAATGTTGTCTGCAACAGAGACATCTTACACACAGAAACAAAAACAGATTAAAAGTCAAAGATGGAAAAACTATACAAAGCTAATTGCAATAAAAAACGAACAGGAGTGGCAGTACTAATCTCTGACAAAATAAACTTTAAGGCAAAAACCAGCATAATAGATAAAGATGTACATTATATCTGATGATTAAAGGGACAATTGAACAAGATGACATAACCATAATAAATATTTATGCTCCCAATGAAAGAGCTCCAAAATATATAAAGCAAACTCTAATAGATTAGAAGAAAGAAATAGACAAATGTACAATTATAGTGGGTGATTTTAATAAACTACTTTCAATAATTTGTAAAACAACCAGAAAGAAACTTGACAAAGACAGAGAGGAACTAAATAAAACAATCTGCCAACTGGACATCATAGATGTGTACAGAGCATTCAACCAAACAACAGCACAATACACACTTTTTTTTTTCCAGTGCTCATGGAACATTCTCCAGAATAGACCATGTGTTAGGCCACAAAGCAAGTCTCCATAAATTTACAAACATCAAACTACTACAAAGCATATTCTCAAACCACAATGCTATAAAATTTGAAATCAACAATAAGAAAGCAAAATAAATAAAGTTAAATGCATGGAAACTGAATAACACCCTGCTGAAAAGTAACTGGGTAGTAAAAGAAATAAAATGTGAATTCCCAGAGTTCCTAAAAACAAATGGGAACGAAAACACAACATACCATAATCTTTGAGACACAGAAAAACAGTGCTGAGAGGAGAGTTTATTGCAATAAATGCACACATTCAAAAAGAAGAACCAATACCAACACATTAATACAGCATCTCCAACAACTAGACACAGACCAGCAAAGTAAACCTACAGTTAACAGACAAAAGGAAATAATAAAGATTGTTGTTGTTGTTGTTGTTAAGTGCCATCGAGTCGGTTCCAACCCATAGCGACCCTGTACAGGGTATCCGAGGGTGTAAATCTTTACGGAAGTAGAAAGCCTCATCTTTCTCCCGTGGAGCAGCTGGTAGTTTCGAACTGCTGACCTTAAGGTTCGCAGCCTAATTCGTAACCACTACGCTACCAGAGCTCCTTAGAGCAGAAATAAACAAGATAGAAAACAAAAAAACTATAGAAAGAATCAATAGGACAAGAAACTGGTTCTTGTAAAGAATTAATGAAATTGACAAACCATTGGCAAACCTAACAAAAGAAAAATGGAGAAGACACCAACAACATGTATAAGAAACCACATGGTGATATCACAACAGAGCCAACAGAAATAAAAAGGATAATAAGGGAATATTATGAAGATTTGTACTCCAATAAATTTGAAAACTTAATGAGATGGATACATTTTTAGAAAAGCACAACCTGCTTAAACTTACACAAAGTGAAGTAGAAAACTTGCAAAGACCTATATCAAAGGAAGAAATTGACCAGGTAATCAAAAAACTCCCAACCAAAAAAAGTCCAGGTCCAGATGACTTCACTTTTTTTTCCCATCACCGGATGGGAAAAAAATCTTTTGCGATGATTACCAGACAAGGGACTAATTTCAAAAATCTGTAGGAAACTACAACAACTCTACAAGAAAAAAGACAAGAAACCCAATTAAAAAGTGGACACAGGACATGAACAGACATTTCACCAAGGAAGACATTCGGGCAGCCAACAAACATATGAAGAAATGTTCACGATCATTAGTCTTTGCTGTTGTTAAGTGCCGTCGAGTTGGTTCTGACCCATATAGAGTTTTCTGTATATAGGTTCTGACCCATATAGGAAACCCTGTATAGAGCTGAGAATGAAGCCTCCAGCTGATATAAAGTGAAGGGAGATGCACAA
>NW_006408693.1:1354077-1355353 GCF_000296735.1 Chrysochloris asiatica
CGTAAAGATTTACAGCCTCAGAAACCCTGCACAGGGTCACTATGATTCGAAACCGACTCCACGGCACATAACAACAACAATAGTTAATCGTAAAGTCCAGAAACAGAGGACCCTAGGACCATCAAGGGAGAAGAGCACAAGTGGAATGCAAGACCGTATCCAGAAAAGGAGCGACACCTGAGATGGACGCAGATCGAGAAAGGGAGCAGCTGAGGACTCTAGATTCATGGAAAGTGTGGGACTGAGAACTAGCAGACAAGAGGCCAACTTACAGAATGTGCTCTTTGGTGATATAAATTATTATGGATGCCTGAGTTGGTTTTTTTTTTTTAAAAAGAGCTAAAATGAATAGAGAGAAATACTGTTAACTGATGGTACATTTGTTGTCGTTGTCAAGTGCCGTTGAGTCGATTCTGACCCATAGTGACCCTGTATAGGGTTTCCAAGGAGCAGCTGGTGAGCGTGAACCACCGACCTTGCAGTTCAAACGGTTTTGTAGTCTGGCGCATTAACCCACAGCACCACACCATACATGGAGGAGATTATAATCATTGTAATTAAACAAAGTATGTGATTTCTTGAATGTAATACTGATGATTTGCCCTGAAAACTTTCATTCAATCCACAATAAAAACTTAACAAAAAAAATTAACACGACTACAAGAAGAACAAACAAATCTGTGTTGAAAGAAGTACATCTAGAATGCTCCTTAGAAGCCAGGACGGTGAGACTTCAGACATTATTTCGGACATATTATCAGTAGAGACCAGTCCCTTGTGAAGGATATCATGTTAGGAAAAGTGAGGGTCCTAGTAAAAAAGGGAAGACCCCAAATGAAATGGATTTGCCTCGTGGCAGCTGCAATGGACTCAAGCTTAACAAAGATTGTGAGTATGGCATAGGGTCACCCTGCATCAAAACCAACTCTATGGAACCTAACAATAATATTAATTGGTCCAGTTGAGAAGATTTTTGTTTTCTTTACATTGAGGTATAATATGTAATGAAGGCTGAAGTCATTGATCTTCCTCAATATTTCAAATCTTCTTCACTTTCAGCATCAAGGTTGTTTCATCTGCATATGTCAGGTTGCTAATGAGTCTTCCTCCTATCCTGATGCCATATTCTTATTCGTATAATCCATTTTTCACATTACTTGTTTAGCATATCAATTGAATAAATATGGCAAAAGTATGCAACCCTGTCATACCACGGATTGTAAACCACTCAATATCTTCCTGTTCTATTCAAAACATTATCCCTTGTTCTATATAC
>NW_006408693.1:1355693-1358093 GCF_000296735.1 Chrysochloris asiatica
TTTCTTGACATAGAAAAGTGGGCACGCTGAGTACATTTCTATCTGTATTCAATCAATTTCTTTAGCCCTAGTGGTGGTTTTGCCAACGCCTTCAGTGTGGCTTAGACTTTATCCTTTAATATTAGTTCTTGGTCCTGTGCTACCTCTTGAAATCGTTGAACATCAACCAATTATTTTTGGTATAGTAAATCTTTGTAATCCTTCCATCTTCTTTTGATACTTTCTGCCATCATTCAATATATTGCCCATTAAATATTTCCGTATTGCAACCTGAAACTTGAACATGTTCACTTCTTTCAGCTTGATAAATGCTGGGTGTATTCTTTGCTTTTGTTTTTCTAACTCCAGGTCTTTGCACATTTCATTTTAATATTTTACTTAGTCTTCAGGAGATGACCTTTAAATTTTTCTGTTCAGAGTTTTTACTTCCTCATTTCTTCTAGTTTCTTTAGATTCTCTATACTCAAGAGCAAGAGTCCGAGTTTTCTTTGACATCCACTTTGGTATTTTTGCTCTTTGTTGTCTTTTTAATGATCTTGTGCTTCTTTATGGATGGTATCCTTAATGTCATCTCACAATTCTTCTTGTCTTCAATATTTAGTGTCTAATGCATCAAATCTGTTCTTGAGACAGTCTCTAAATAAATGTGGGAAACATGCATGTTCTAATTTTTTTCTCTTATAGACTTGTTTTAGTTTTCTTCAGCTACAGTCTAAACTTGCCTATGAAAAATTAGTGGTCTGTACCACAGTCAGCTATAGGCCTTGGTCTGACTAATGTTATTGAAGTTCTTTATGCTATTACCACAGATGTAGTTAGTTTGATTCCTGTGTATTCCATCAGGTGAAGTCCTCATGTATGGTCACCTTTTATATTGTTGGGGGAAAAAATTTAAGGTTTTGAAATGAGTATCTCACTGGTCTTGCAAAAGTTTATCATGTGGCTCTTCAGCATCAGTTCTATCATGAAGGCATTAATTTCTAATTACTAATCTTGGTTTCCAACTTTTGCTTTTCTATAACCAGTAATTATCAACACATCTTGACTGCATCTTTGATCAGATTTAAGAAGTTAGTAGAATTCTTCAATTTCATCATCACTGACTTTAATGGCTGGTAAGCAAATTAAAATAATAATGGTACTAACCAGCCCTCCTTGTAAGCACATGACAGTACTCTAGCACAGACAGCATTGTACTTCAAGATAGATCTTGAAATGTTATTGTTGACGATGGATGTGATGCTATGCCCCATCAATTTATTTTTATTGGCATAGTAAACCATATGACTATCAAATTCTAAATGGCCGCTATCAATCTATTAAGCCCATTCATGCCTAGGATATCTATCTTTAAGCATCCATTTAATATTTGGTAATTTTCAATTTTCCTAGATTCATATTTTGTACATTCCGTGTATTATTTGTTTGGATATTTTCAGATGTGTCTTCCAATATTGAGTTGTACCTCATCAGCAAATGGAAGTCTCAGAAAATTTAGTCTATTCACATCATTAAAGTCAAGTGTATTTTGAGGAGGCAGCTTTTCCCCAGTTGTATTTTGAATGCCTTCCAACCAAAGAGACTCATCTTCCCACACTATATCTCACAGTGCTCCATTGCTATTCATAATCTGTCTAATCTGTCTTAATCTAGTAGCTGTTGAAATCTATCCACCATGAGTGAGATCCTGCTGATATTTAAAATACTGGCGGCACACTTCCAGCATCACAGCAATGCACAAACCACCATGGTATGACAAACTTTACCATGTGATGGTATGTACTAGGCATATACTTAAGAGAAACAAAAACATATGACCAAACAAAATTTGCACACAAATGATCATAGTAGCATTATTCATGGCAGTCAAAATTAGAAAATAAAAAATTAAATGTATACCAATTGATTGAATAAACAAATTTTGGTATATTCATATACTGGAATATTATTCAGTAGTAAAAAGAATAAAGCAGTGATATATGTATATAGCAACATATAAGAACCTTGAAGGCGCTAATTTAAGTGAAAAAAGCTAGCCACAAAAGAACACATATTATTTGATTACATTTATGTAAAATGTCCAGAATAGGCAAATCCATAGAAACAGAAAGTAGTTTAGCTGTTGCCAGGTGTTGTGGAGAAAAGGCATTGCAAGTAATCACTAATATGCAATGGGTTTCTTTTGGTATGATAAAAATGGTCTGAATTAATCTTGCGATGATTCTTACAAAACTCTGGAAACCTATTTGAACCATGTACTTTAGATGGGAAAATGTACGAAATATAAAATAACTACCAATTTGTTGTTGCTGTTAAGTACCGTCAAGTCAGCTCCAACTTATAGTGACCCTGTATAGGGTTTCAGAGGAGCAGCTGGTGAGCTTGAACTACTGATGTTGC
>NW_006408693.1:1358328-1360962 GCF_000296735.1 Chrysochloris asiatica
GGCACTTAACAACAACATAATACTAGGCAACTCAGATAAATGTTAATAGTCACTGAAAGCTATATTTATTAATTAAACTAACTCAATTTATCAAAATAAAATTTAATCACAGCATTTAATAATTTAATGTGATTGTTACCGTTGTTAAGTGCCATCAAGTCAGTTCCAACTCACAGCGACCCTGTATAGGTTTTCCAAGGAGTAGCTGGTGTATTTGAACTGCCAACCTTGAGATTCACAGTCCAGTGCTGGTCCTACAGCTCCACACCAGGAGTCCAACAATTAAATAGAAGATGTTAAAACATAGGAAATAAGAATTAATATAGAATAATGATCTCATTATAAATATTTTAAGTAAAATGAAACCTTATGCATTAGCACTTCAAAGACCAAGAATGCTTTATTATAATTGGACAGCTAAAGCAAAAGATATATTCAAAATAAATACATAAAAATATACTTTGATCATCAATGCCATACAGATTTGCATGGACCATAGAAACTATATTATATTAATAGCCAATAGTATAATTTCATTGAAGAGTAGTAAAAATGTAAATGTTTGTTCTACCACTTGCTTCCGTGCACAGTTAAGTACTCGGTAGGCACTGGACACTCAGAGTGGCACACTTTCCACATATCAAATGTATTTAAAACTGATTATCTGTCACATTGTAGATAATTTCTGCTGTAAAAAATATGAAAATTTAAAATAAATTGGCTTTTAATTCCTTTGATTATAAATAACTCATTTAATTCACAATTGGCTATGATTTCTATTTTGGTGAAGTGAAAAACCTACAAATTCTTTTTAAGTGTAATAAAATGTTTATGAATACTAAACACTTAATGAGGCTGTTACATTTAGAAAACATTTACTTAAATGTTTATTAATTCTTATATTTTGATTTCGTCTTTTCATATTTCAAACACTTAAATAAAATGTGGACATTAGATATAATACTGATAGTCTTTATTGGATATACCAGTTTGATTGTACTTGTGACCAAAGCAATTAAATTCTCTCAGTTTCTGTTTACTCGCCTGCAAAATAAGACTGAGCATTCTTTATATATAGTTATTTTGAGGTCTAAGTATAACAAAGCATTAAATTCTAAATTCAATGCTTGGCACATAGAGACAGCTTAATAAATCCAAGATAATAAATAACTTTAAATACATCCAGTGTACCAGACATCTTGCTATACATTACAAATAAAGAGAGAAATAAGACATGTGTTCATCCCTCGAGGAGATCACTGAATAGTAAACAAGTGATTTAATTATATTGTGGCAAGTGAGTCAATATAAATACACACAAAATTAAAAAGTATCACAGTGACTAACTTTTACTAGGAAACAGATAAAGCCAGATCAAAAAAACAACAACAAAGAATACCATAGTTGCCTTAGAAACAAGACCTAGGAGAGTCTGTAGAACCAAGTGTGTTAGTTACCTACTTCTACCATAACAAAGTTCCATAAATGAGTGGCTTTAAAAAAAAAGAAATTTATTTTCTAATCATTCAGGAATATAGAAATTCAAACTCAGGGTGTTGAACTTAGGGTAAGGTTCTTCTTGGTTTCTTCAGCTTTTTGTTTGTTGTTGTTGTTGTTAAGTGCCATCGAGTCGGTTCCGACTCATAGCGACCCTGTACAGGGTTTCCGAGGCTATAAATCTTTACGGGAGCAGAAAGCCTCATCTTTCTCCCGCTGAACAGCTGGTAGTTTTGAACTGCTGGCCCTGAGGTTCGCAGCCCGATTCGTAACCACTACGCTACCAGAGTTCCTTATATCTGGTAGGATAGTGGTTACAAATTGGACTCAAGTTCAGCAGTTCAAAACTACCAGTTGTTCCGTGGGATAAAGATGAGGCTTTCTGCTCCTGTAAAGATTTATAGCCTCAGAAACCCTATACAGGGTCACTATGAGTCGGATTCTACTCTACAGCATACCACCACCAGCACCAACACTCAGAAGAGATTAGGTTTCGGACCCACCCTACTCCAGTATGACCTGATTAACATAGTAAAAATACATAAGATGTTATGTTGAAAATTTGAATTTTTAATGTGATTGTGATGCAGTTACTTAATATGGCCCTGGTGTGACATTGTAGAATAAGCACTAGACCATAGGGTCAGTTGGATCTGCAAGTTCAGTGATCCAAGCTCACCTGAATAGGGAAACCCTATACAGTGTTGCTGTGAGTGTGAACAGACTCCAAGGCACTTAACAACATCTATCCACAGGCCTCTATATTGTGATATAGTGTAAATCCTGGCCTCTACACCTGTGGTTAGGGTCCCATATGAGAGTGAGTTGTGTTACGTTAATGAGGCAGAATAAAGGTAGTCTTCAATCCTCACTCAAGTCACTACACTTAATTTTCTTGAGGGTGTGGTCTAAAAATTAGTCATTAATTTTTTTATTTGTGTTAAAACAAGCTTTTCATTTTAAGCTTTTTCCTTGTTAGCAATTGTTGTTGTTGTTAGGTGCCATTGAGTTGGCACTGACTCATAGCGACCCTATGCACAGCAGAACAAAACAATGTCTGATCCTGGGCCAACCTCACTACTCTTGCCACACTTGAGTCCATCGATGCTGCCACCTGGCCAATCCATCTCATTGAGG
>NW_006408693.1:1365712-1370553 GCF_000296735.1 Chrysochloris asiatica
GGGATTTGCCCTGAGGGAACCCAACCACTTGCCTTGATGTCTCCTGGGTGAGCAACTTATTTGTTCTTGTAGTGGTCAATCGGACTACAATTATTGTTTTGTATTGTTCCTGTTGGTCTTTCTTTCAAGAAGTATCTTGTGTTTTTCTAGCCACTCCAGGCGGGTCTGCTTGTCCTTTCAAGTGGAAGTTTCCCACCTCAGTAGATTCTGGGTAGCATTTAGAATTCCACCTATGGCCTTATGTAACGCAGAGGCTCCACAGGAAGCCACCTTCACTGGGCACGTTGTAGCCCCATTTTAGGTATTCTGGTGTGGTGCTGTGGGTTAATGCACTGGACTGTATAGTCGGTTTGAACTGCAATGTCAGCAGTTCAAGCTTACCAGCCACTCCTCAGAAACCCTATACAGGGTCGCTATGGGTCAGAACTGACTCTATGGCATTTGACAGCCACAATCAGTTATAGGTAGAAGATGGACTTTCTATGCTTTCTATGGTGATATTTCTGGCTATTCCTTTCTCTTTCCCTTGTTCAGCTCTTTTAACTCCTCATTTTTTCTATTTACTTTAGCATCTCTACACTAGAGAGGAAGTTTAAGATTCTCTTCTGACATCCATTTTGGTCTTTTCCTTCTTTCTTGTCTTCTTATGACCATTTGCTTTCTTCCTCTATGTTATTCTTGATGTCATCCCAGAACTCTTCTGGTTTTTTATCTTTAATGTCTAATGCTTCAAATCTGTTCTTCAGATTTTTCTAAATTCAGATGGGACATATTCAAGGTCAAAATTTGGCTCTCGTGGACTTGTTTCTAATTGATGGTCTGTTCCACAGTCTGGTCATAGCCACGTTTTAACTGATGATATGGAGCTTTTTCCACTGTCTGTTTCCATAGATGTAGTCAATTTGATTTCTGTGTATTGCATCTGGTTAAGTCCATGTGTATAGTCATCTTTTATGTTGTTTTAAAAAAGGTATTTGCAATGAAGAAGTTATTGATCTTGTAACATTTTATCATGCAACTTCCAGTATCATTTCTATCACCAAGGCCATATTATTTTCTAATGATTGAACCTTACTCTTTGTTACCAATCTTTGAATTCCAATTGCCAATACTTATCAATATATCTTGTTTATATGTTTGATCAATTTCAGAGTAAAGAAGTTGGTAGAATTCTTCGATTTCATCATCAATGACTTTAGTGGCTGGTTTGTAAATTTGAATAATAGTGATCTTAACTGGTCTTCCTTATAGGTGTATGGATATTATCCTATCACAGGCTGCATTGTACTCCAAACCAGATCTAGATACGTTCTTTTTGGTGATGAATGTGATGCCATTCCATTTCAATTTGTCATTATCAGCATAGTAAACTGTGTGATTGTCTGATTGAAAATGGCCAATACCAGTCCATTTCAGCTCACTAATGTCTAAGATATGGAAGTTTATGCATTCCATGTCATTGTTGACAATTTCCAGTTTTCCTAGATTCATCTTCATACATTCCGTTTTCTGATTACTAATTGATATTTACAGTTGTTTCTCTTCGTTTTTAGTAGTGCCCCATCAGTAAATGAAGGTCCCAAGGGCTTTATTCCGTTTGCATCATCATGGTCTACTGTACTTTGAGGAGGCAGCTCTTCCCCAGTCACATTTTGAGTGTCTTCAAATCTGAGGGGCTCCTCTTCTAGCACATATCTGATAATATTCTGGTGCTCTTCATTATGTTTCAATATTCAGTATGCTGATGCTGACAGTGTTCCATTGTTATTCATAATGTTTTCTGTGACTAAATTTTCAGAAGTAGTCCATATCTCCTTTTTCCTAATTTGTCTTCATCCAGAAGTTCAGCTGAAACCTGTTCAGAGTGAGTGATGCTTCTTTTATTTAAAATAGCAGTGGTATAGCTTCCAGAATGACTATAACATGCAAGCCACCACAGTATGACAAACTGACAGACGTGTGGTAGAATCACTACAATAAGTAACTAATATTAAAATTTTTCATGAAATTAGAAGTTTCTTTGCTGTATGTGTATGTTTATTTATTTATAAAAACACGTATTCCTCCAAACCCTAGATATCAGCTTTTGGAATGATTAAGAAATCATAACCAAATTTCATTATACATCATGATTGTTCTTTTCTTGGTCCTAATCAAAGACAAAAATTAAATTTGCTGATAATATTTGGTCTATTCTTTAAAATGTTTAAAATATTTGTTGAAAATATGAAATATTAAGCATTTTATAGAAAGATAGAAGAAGTTTGACTCTGATTAGAATAGAGTTTTTTTTAATTTCATTAAAATTTGTTCTGCCTTTTTCTATTGTGAATAGTGCTGCTATGAACATCTGTGTGCATATATCTACTTGTGTTATGGATCGTATTACTTGTGGCTGTATACTAAGTAAAGGAATTGCTGGATCACAACGTATTTCTATCTCCAACTTTCTGAGGAAGCGCCATACACTTTTCCAGAGTGGTTGGACCATTTTGCATTCCCACCAGTAATGTAGGAGGGTCCCAGTCTCTTCATATCCTCACAGCATTTATTGTCCTCTGCTTTTTTGAACTTCACTGTTATTGCTGATGTGAGATGACATCGTGCTGACTTTATTTTTTAAAAAATAAATAGACACAGATCTTATAGATATAAAAGTTTTTTCTTTGGGATTTAACCTTGATTTTTGCAGCTCTAGAAAACAATCCACCTCTAGAAAAAAGTTGCTTTTTTCCCCAGCTAATTATACATGCCAGAAATGGGAGTCCTGAATACTGAAAATAACTGCCAAGTTTAACTTCTTGAAATTGATAGCTTTAGTAGTTATCAATTTTTGGTCTCAAGAGAAACTTTATTTTAAATTTAATTTTGGTTGGGTGTGTAGGTGAGGGTGAAAACAGATGAGGCAAATCTATTGAAGAGAAAAGTGTTATTATATCCAATACCCAAACCTGCTAAATATATGAATTCAGATTATTTTTAAAGCCCCAAATATTCTATTTCTAAAATTATGCTTCACTTTTTAAAATTAGGAAAGGAGAATAGGTTATTGAAAGTACCATGGACTACTAGAACAAAAACAACAAAAATCTATCTTGGAAGAAGTACAGCCAGAGTACCCCTTAGGAGGGAGGATGAGTAGACTTCACCAGAATTCAAATGTATTGATTCGTCCTTTTTCATTGTACAACTTTCACAAGCATATGATGCGATTAAAGATACCATGGCTTGGATCAAAGATGTCCTCAAAGTGACATCTTTGTTCTTGAACACTTTAAAAAGATATTTTGCTGCAGATTTTTGTAAAGCAATGTGCTTTTTCGATTTCTTGATTGGTGCTACTGTAGGCATAGATAGTGTATCCAAGCAAATTCAAGTCTTTGACAACTTCAGCCTTTTCTCCATTTATTATGATGTTACTTATTTATCCAGTTTTGAGGATTATCATTTTTTTTCTCAGCATCGTAAGTCATATGATTGTCTATTTCTAAATGGTCAATATCATTCAGTTTTGGCTCAGTAATTCCTAGGATTGGAGTCCTGTTGTGGCACTGTGGGATAATGCACTGGACCACAAAGTTGTTTTGAACCTCAAGATTGGCAGTTCAAATTGGCAGCTCCTCCTCAAAAACCCTACACAGGGTTGCTGTGAGTCAGAACTGACTCAAAGGCACTTAACAACAACAACAGTGCCTCAGATATTGATCTTTATGTGTTCCATTTCATTTGGACAACTTCAAATTTTCTTAGATTCATACTTTATACAGTCTGTTTCAATTATTAATGTATGTTTGCAACTGTTTCTTTTCATTTTGAGTTATGCTGCATCAGTAAATAAAGGTCTCAAAAGCTTAATTCCATCCATGTCATTTAAGTCAACTCCCCTGTCATATTTTGAGTGCCTTCCAAGTAGAGGAGCTCATCTTCAGACACTGTAACTGATAATGTTCCTCTGCTAATCAAGGTTTTTAGTAACTAACCATTCAGTAGTAACCCACTTCTCATTTTTCCTATTCTCTTTAGTCTGTTGCATATCACAACAACAACAAGGCAACAACAACAATTTAGTCTGTTAAAACCGTCACTATGGGTGATCCTATTTGTATTTCAAATATCTTCTCACATTGCAACAACACACTAGCCACCACAGAATGAAAAAATAACAGATGAGCAATGCACCTAGCAACGTGTTTTTAACAAATAATAAAGCAAAATGATTGGATATGACTTCTAAGACAACCTCTCATTTAACACGATGCAAGCTGCCATGTTGTGAGTAGACTTATTAAGAAGCCTTCATAGTACAGGGCCCATTATATATGACTGTTGTTGTTGTTAAGTGTCGTTGAATCAGTTCTAACCCATAGTGACCCTGTATAGGGTTTCCTAGGAGCAGCCGGTGAGCTTGAAACTCTGACCTTGCCAATTAAACCAATTTTCAGAATAGCACATTAACCCACAGCACCACACCAGGCCTCCATATATGACTGTTGTTGTTGCTAACTGCCGTTGCATCGGTTCCAACCCATAGAGACCATGTATAGGGTATCTGAGTAGCATCTAGTGAGCTTGAACCACAGATCTTGGAGTTCAAATGACTTTGCAGTCTGAAGCTTTAACCTACAGGTGTAGAGGCAGTTTCACCCCCAATAGTGTATCCTTTTCCGATCCATATCACATCAGGGAATCCAGTAAGAGTCTTAGCATTCCCTGATAAATTGGTACCCCCAGACCCCAGTTTCCCATTGTTGTTGTTGTCAGTTGCCATCGAGTCGGAACCGACTCATAGCGACCCCATGCACAGCAGAACGAAACAATGTCCGATCCTGGGCCAACCTCAC
>NW_006408693.1:1370653-1377713 GCF_000296735.1 Chrysochloris asiatica
AACAATTAGTCTTGTTTAATTAAGAAAAACAGAAGGCTGAGGTCAAAAACTGACAAGGCCAGATCTGGCCTGCCTGACATGTACAATAACAACTAACATGTGGCAGAACTTTTTGTATCATGAGAATGAAAACACACCTTAAACATAGGCAAAATGCCATCTTTGTGGTTACCCTTCCTTACTGAGAATGTGCTGAATCATCTGGACAAACCAACCATATCAGTTTACTTCCCTAAAAGACCCCTGGTCCAGGACTTGGGGAGCCATCTTGGTAATGTGAGTCTCAGTGCATTCTTTATTTTGCTTCCATCTCTGTAGCTGTGCTGAGAAACTGGAAACATTCACTCTCTCGCTCTGGATCCTGCATCTGGTTCACTTGCATCTGACCTCCAGTTCTTGAGATTCAAGCCAATGGCCTATTGCCTGTGCTGATTTGCTGGCTTCACATCTTTGTGTGTCCACAGCCTGATTTGGCTTCAGTGAAGAGAACTCTCCAGACTGAACATCTGAACTATAGATTTGGGACTTCCCAGTCTCCAAAACGTTGTGAGCCATTTCCTTGACAATTTGTGAATTCTGTGAGATACTACAGTGAATTGTGGAACCTAGAGACATGAGGCAGAATATTGAAGGGGGGAGGGGGGTAGTAGTTGATATCAGGGATCATGGAGAAGGATATCATTTTGGAAAAGTCAAACATTTGGGGTATTTTGACCTCCGCCTCACAGGGACTAGGTTATAAGGTAGAGGTTAAAATTCTCATATTTCTCAAAGAAATTACTCTTTCAGTGATGTAAGGGGCTTCTTACTGATTTGTTTTGTATCAGTGAATGAAAAGAAATAAATTCTAGAATAAGACAATATTAAAAAATCAGTCCTATTCTTGTTTTGTATTGTTTTGTTTATAAATGTAAGGAACAAGAAAACTATCTTTCACTAATGAATAGGTGAAAATGGGAACAATTTTGTTATAGAATCGCCATTCAATTTTTAATACATTTTGAGGTATATCCCCAAAACTACATGTAGAGTTGCTAATAGGTGCTGTTGAATGGGTTCCAAATCATAGTGATCCTGTGTACAACAGAACAAAACTGCATAGTGATTTATGATCAAAAATAATTTTTTATGATCCATCATTTCTCATTAGGCCCACTTTTAATTTTATAAAAGCAAAGATTATGATGAAGTGTTTATTCATTCACTTGCACTGTTTCTGGAAAGTATACCAAAAACTATTTTACCAAGATTTAGCAAGTAGTTACTAATTGTTCCTATTATTTTTTACTCATTGACTCTTTATTTATCTCTATATACCTTGGAAGTGTTGGGACAATCAAAACATTGTTAAATTCATTATACTTTGCAAATATTTATGGTAAAAACTGCTCGTTTTTAATATGATTAAAATGCATTTTAATGAAAACCTTGGCTGTGAAAATTTAGCTCAGAGATTTCTTCATATTTACCATATAAACTAGTTGATAAAACCAGAATACATAACCAAACCAATCAGCCAAAACCACTTCCTGTCAAAAAAAAAAATTAATAATAAAAAAATCAAGACTCTACCTTCTTGTCCCCCAGCTTCAAGCCAGAGGACTTTCATCCTTTGATAAGCAAGATTTCAGCATTTCCCATCCTGTCCAGCTGCCTGTTGTTAAGTCAAAATCCCATGAAAGTGTTGTTTGAAAGGTGGTGGGATGGAGGTTCTACATTGATTGTATTCCCCTGAGAATACTTGGACACCCCCTCATAATCCTTCCCCTGGCTAAAGAGATAGTGATTCCATGATAGGAATGATAAGTTAAGAGGACATTAGGTGACTACATTCCCCTCACCAAGTGCTCAACTTCTAAAGTAGGGTTGTTACTAAAAGAGAAGTTTCATTACCCCACCTTAGCTCCAGAATTACGGTTCATTTAGAGACACTCCCTTTGTTGAGATGCCAGTCAGAAAACAAAAGAGTTCCAGACATCTTCCCCCAAAAAACAAGAATTCATTTGCAACATAATATTGTAATGTTTAAACCTAAGAATGCTCTCAAAAAATGGTAGAGATTTTAGTGAAGGAATTAAGAGGGAATTCATAGATATAATGAAGATAATGACAGTCATAGTAGTTCAGTAGCAGAATTCTAACCTTTCGTGTTTCATTCCTGGCCAATATAAGGTCAGCACTAGACTGTGAACCAGAAGGTCAACAGTTCAAAACCTACCAGCTGCTTCTCAGAAACCTTATAAAGATCACTATGAGTTGGAACCAATTTGTCGGCACTTAACAACAACATAATCTGTCTGTAAGTGGAGGTTTGTTTGCTGCTGTGATGCTGAAAAACATTTAGTGGAGTTTCCAATCTAAAACAGACTAGGAAGAAAAGGTTCAGTGATGTACTTCTGAAAAATCAGCCATTGAATAGCTTCTTGATCACAATGGTATGATCGCTTTATGCTTGGGATCACTATGACTTGGCAGCAGCTAACAACAATAAAAATAAGACTTAGAGGAATTTATGTGCCAGGAGATTACTGAACCAGTAGCATAATAGACAGACATTCTTGTTGTTAAGTGCCATCCAATCAATTTTGATTCACTGGGACACTGTAGTGGATTTCCTAGTTGTGGCTGGTGGGCTTAAATTGCCGACATTGTGGTTAGTAGTCCAGTGATTATCCTACAGCGCCAAACAAGAACTCATAGACAAACCTTAGTGGAATTTAACAGCTGGAGAAGGCCAGGAACAGAATGAAAAAGAGCCTTATTTATGGGCATGCCCAAAACTGTGCCTACCTGACTAATAACATAAAAAATTTAACACTGAGACTCAGGGATAAGGGGAGATAAGACTGTACGAGCTTAAATTCAGAGACGATTGGAAGATTGTGTTCTATGGCTAGATCCCTACCTCCATCTTTAGTCTTGACAAAAGTTCAACCTACATTTTGAGTTCTTTAAATTACTTTGCTAATTCTTAAAAACACAAAACACTGACATTGCATTGATTCTAAGTCACAGTGACCCTAAGGGACAGAGTAGAATAAGGTCCCTAAGACTAAATCTTTACAGGAGCAAACAGCCTCTTCTTTTTCCTGTGGAAGGGCTATTGATTTTGAACTTTTGATTTTTCAGATCAAAGCCAAATGCATAACCAATGTACCACCAGAACATCTTTCCCTAATACATACTGACATTTAACAAAAAAGATTTTTTTTTCCCTTGTATTCAGGAACAGGTGTGAAAAGAGTATACTCTTGGAAAGGGTCTTAACTCAGATACTCATCAAAAATTACTTGCAAAAGCAGACTCCAGAAACATATACCTAAAGGCCATCTTAACATTTTTGTAAACGAAATCAGTGACACCATGATGACTACTTTAAAACACCCTCTCCCTCAAAATCACATATCTTTGAAATCCCTGTAACTGTAAGCCAATCTTAGCAAAAGCCCTGCGTGAAATGGCCTGCCTCTCCAATTTAAATATAATAAACTAAAGTGCCTGACTTAAGCATAATGTTCATACCTGTTCTGTCACAGATTGCTTGGCTTCACGTCCTGTGTTCTACAAAGCTCCTCAGTTTAAATCACATCAAGCCTTAATAAATCTCTTTACTTTTACTTTATGAGATTTCCTTTGTTAATAACATAAATAGAATTGATTTAATAAAATAATCTAGCCTGTCATTTTTTAAAAAATAGTAAAAAATATCACTAATGAACATACAATTCTTAATTTTAACTTACAATTTTGAATTCTTTAAATTACTTTTCTAATTCACACAATGTAAAAGAGAAATAGGGGAAAACACATTATACACATGTATAACAAATGTAAATAATACCTATAGCAATAATAATTTTACTTTTAAATCCATTCAAAGGGAGAGATTGGATTTAAAAAATACTAATAACATGATCCACAGGAGCACACACCAGGATTCCATTAGCCATTTGTTGTTGTTGTTAAGTGCTCTCAAGTCAATTCTGACCCATAGCTACCTTGTATAGGGTTTCCAAGGAGCAGCTGGTGAGCTTGAACCACTGACCTTTCGGTTCAAACGACTTTGCAGTCTGATGCATTAGCCGACAGCGCCACACCAGGAATATATATACATATACATATATATAAAAGATTAAAGTTGTCAACACATCATTTTGCTCAGATCAACCATCAACATTCATGGAAGTAGCAGTTAAGAAATCAAACAAGATATTACATTAGGCAAATCTGCTGTACAAGACATCTTTAAAGTGTTTAAGGGCAAAGATGTCAGTTTGACATCTAAGATTAGCCTGACCCAAGCTACGATATTTTCAATAACCTCATATGCATATGAAAATTGGGTAATAAATAAAGAAGACTATAGAAGAATTATACATTTATGGTATTGGAGGAGAATACTAAAATAAGCATGAACTGCCACAAGAACAAATGCTCCTTAGAAGTAGGATGGCCAAATTTTGCCTCTCATACTTTGGACAAATTATCAGGAGGGACCAATCCCTGGAGAAAGACTTCATGCTTGCTAAAGAGGAGAGTCAGTGAAAAAGAGGAAAACTCCCAGCAAGATGGATTGGCACAGTGGCAGCAACAGTCATTTCAAATGTAGCAATGATTGTGAGGTTGGCGCAAGACCAGTCAGTGTTTCATTCTCTTGTAAGTCAGGTGAGTCGGTACTGACTCAACAGCACCTACCAACAACAATAATATAATGGTGTGGTATTGAAGGATAAGCACTGGATTGTGAACCACAAGTTTGGTGTTTTAAAACCACCAGCTACTTCTCGGAAGCCCTGTACAGGATCACTATGAGCTAGAATGGACTTGACAGCACTTAATAATGATATAATTAATTAGTGCATTTTATGATTAATTGGAACAAAATAATTAATCAATACTGTTTCTTCTTATTGATTTTTATTTCTAATTGCTGTCAAGTCAGTTCTAACTCATGACAAACCTGTATAAGATTCACCTGCGATATACAGATTATACAAACTTGCTTGCTGAAAGTAAAGAGGACTTAAAATACTTATTGATGAAGATCAAAGGCCACAGCCTTCGGTACAGATTTCATCTCAATGTAAAGAAAACTAAAATCCTCACGACTGGACCAATAAACAACATTCTTATCAACAAAGAAAAGATTGAAGTTGTCAAGGACTTCATTCTTCTTGGATCAAGTATCAACACTCATGGAAGCAGTAGTCAAGAAATCAAATGACATATTGCATTAGGCAAATCTGCTGCACAAGACCTTCTTAAGGTGTTGAAGAGCAAAGATGTCAGCTTGAGAACTAAGGTGCACCTGACCTAAGCCATGCTGTTTTCAATAACCTCATATACATGTGAAAGCTGGACAGTAAATAAGGAGGACCGCAGAAGAATTGATGTTTTTGAGTTATGGTCTTGGAGGAGAATATTGAAAGTACCATGGGCTGCCAAAAGAACCAACAGTTTTGTGTTGGAAGAAGTGCAGCCAGAGTGCTCCTTGGAGGCCAAGATGGCCAAACTCCATCTCTCATACTTCAGACATATTGTCAGGAGGGACCAGTCACTGGAGAAGGATACCATGTTTGGTAAGGTGGAGGGTCGGAGAAAAAGAGGAAGACCCCCAGCGAGATGGATTGGCAAAATGGCAGCATCAGTGGGCTCAAGCGTGGTCACAACTGTGAGGTTGGCCCGGGACTGGGCAGTGTTTCATTCTGTTGTGCATAGGGTTGCTAAGAGTCGGTATTGACTCATTGGCACCTAACAAGAACAACTGGTGAATTTGAACCACCATACTTTCGGTAAGCAGGCCAGTCCTTATCCTGCATCCAAACAGGGTTCCTTATTATTTACTTTGTGACAAATCAACAAAATGCTGTTGTTGTTAGGTGCCATCGAGTCAGCAGCGACTAATAGTGACCCTATGCACAACAGAAAGAAACACTGGCTGGTCCTGGGCAAAGTTCACAATCGATGCTATGTTTGAGCCCATCGCTGATGTAACTGTGCCAATCCATGTCATCGGTGATCATCCTCTTTTCCTCCAAACAACACTTTACCAAACATAATATCTTTCTCCAGGGAATGCTTCCTCCTAATAATATGTCTGAAGTATGAGATAAACAGTCTGGCCATCCTGGCTTCCAAGGAGCATTCTGACTGTACTTCTTCCAGCACAGATCTGTTTGTTCTTTTGATAGTTCATGGTACTTTAAACATTCTCCTCAAACACCGTAACTCAAATGCATCAGTTCTTCTACAGTCTTCTGTATTTACTGTTTAACTTTCACATGCACATGAGGTTATTGAAAATTCATGGCTTGGGTCAGGTGCACCTTAGTCCTTAAATTTTACTCTTCAATACTTTAAAGAAGTCTTGAGCAGCAAATTTGCCTGATGTTATATGTCACTTGATTTCTTGACTGCTGCTTCTTTGAATGCTCACGGTTGATCCGAACAAAAGGAAATCTTTGACAACTTCAATCTTTTCTCCGTTTATATGGATATTGTTGACTGGTCTAGTGATGAGGATATTTGTTTTCTTTACAATGAGGTACAACCAATACCTAAGACTGTGGTCTTTGATCTTCATCAATAAATAATAAAGTCCCCTTCACTTTCAGCAAGCAAGATTGTCTCATCTGCATATTGTTAATGAGAAATCCTTGAATCCTGATGCCATATTTTTCTTCGTATAATCCTGTTTCTCAGATTATTTGCTAAGCATACAGATTGAATAAATATGGTGAAAGAATATGACCTTGGAGACACTTTTCCTAATTTTAAACCATTCGGTGCTCCCTTGTTCTGTTCAAACAATTGCCTCTTGGTCTGTGTACAAGTTCCTCATGAGCACAATTTTTGTTGTTGTTAGGTGTCATTGAGTAGGTACCAACTCATAGTAACCCTGTGCACAACAGAACGCAACACTGCCCAATCCTGTTATCAGTCTCACAATTGTTGCCACGCTTGAGCTCATTGATACTACCACTTTGCCAATCCATCTCGCTAGGGCCTTCCTCTTTTTCTCTGACTCTCCACATTACCAAATGTGATATCCTTCTCCAGC
>NW_006408693.1:1382593-1386683 GCF_000296735.1 Chrysochloris asiatica
GAAGTACAATGAAGTGTTCTGGAATACTCATACTTCTCAATGTTGTCCATAGCTTGTCATGATCCACACAATCAAAAGCCTTTGTGTAGTCAATAAAGCATAGGTAAACATCTTTCTGATATTCTCTACTTTCAGCCAAGATCCACCAGACATCAGCAATGATGTCTCTCATTCCACGGCCTCTTCTGAATCCAGCTTGAACCTCTGGAAGTTCTCTGTCAATGTATGATTCCCATACCTTGCTTTAACTTAACTAAAAGTTTCTGAACCTGTGAAACAAAGTATACTCTCCAACTTGGACAGACTCTAGTAAAGACTGAGTCCAGATCTGGTTGAGCACTCTGATTCCTGCATTTGATCCTTTGAGCTGGTCCCTGCTATTTGGCTGTGAGTTTCCTCCTGCAGTGGGTTCTTATTTACCTATTCACATTTGATTACTGTCACTCCTGTGTCTGTTTGTCACACTGAGGTGGCTTTCTATAATTCTGGAAGCTCTGACATGGGTATTTTAAATGCCATCATGGTCACCCATGGTGGACAGGTTTCAGCTGAGTTTCTAGATGAAGATAGACTAGGAAGGAGAGACAGACTACTTCTGGATATTTAGCCACTGGAAACCTCATGAATATCAATATAACATTGTCAGATAACACCAGCATACGAAATATTAAAACATGATGAATACCACTAGGATATTTTCAGATCTAGTACCAGACGATGACCCTCTCAGATTGGAAGACAATCAAAATGCAACTGGGGAAGAGCTGCCTCCTCAAAGTATAGTTGATCCATGGTGACGCGAATGGAGGAAAGCTTTCAGGACCTTCATTTGCTGATGGTGTACAACTCAAAATGTGGAGAAACAGCTTTAAACATCCATTAAAAACTGGAACATGGAATGTGCAAAGATGAATCTAGAAAACTTGGACATTGTCAGAAATGAAATGGGATGCATAAACTTTGATATCCAAGGCTTTATTGATGAAAAGGCCTTGGCCATTTTGAATCTGACAATCACATGGTTCACCAAGTAGGGAATGCCATTCATTGGGCGAAATATTGAATGATGGAGAAAGCATCTAAAGAAGATGGAGAAAGCATATATAGAAGGTGGAAAGAATATATGTCAATGTTCAACCCTTTCAAGAGGTAGCATATGACCGGGAACCAATAATACTGAAGGATGAAGCCCAAGGTACATTGAAGACATTGGCAAAAACAATGTACAGGTAACTGATGGAATGCAAATCTTTCAACAAACTAATGGAGTGCTAGAGGCACTCACTCATCTATATCAAACAATTTGGAAGACCAGTATCTGGCCAGCTGGCTGGAAGAGATCTCTATTTGTGCCCATTCCAAAGAGAGGTACCCAATGGAATGCATGCAGTATGAATCCAATAGAATTGGAAGCCATAATAACTAAATGAAGTGCATAAGATTGACATTCTAGGCCACGGTCAGCAGAAAGGACTGGTTTTGGCCATTTTGAGTCAGATAATCATATGATTTACTATGACAGGAAGAACAAATTAAAGAGGAACGGTGTCTCATTTATGGTTAAAATAACATTTAATGATCTATTTTTAAGTACAATGATATCTGAGATAGGATAATATCCATATGCCTACAAGGGAGACCACTTAGTATCACTATTATTCAAATTTACACAAGAACCACTAAAGTCAGTGATGATGAAATTGGAGAATTCTGCCTAATTCTCAGTCTGAAATTGATCAAGCATACAATTTAGAAGCATTGATAATTGCTGGTGATTTGAATGTGAATGGAAACAAAGAGGAAGGATCCCTATTTGAAAAATATCCTCTTGGTGTTAGAAATGAAGCTAGAGATTACAAGATAGAATTTTGAAAGTCGTAAGACATATTCATTATAAATACCTTTTTTCAACATGTTATAACACATGGACTTTATCAGATATAGTAAACAGAATTCAAATTCAGTACAACTGTGTGAAGAAAATATGGAAAAGTTCAATTGCATCCATCAGAAACAGACCAGTAGCTGACTTTGGAACAGATGATCAATTTCTCATATGCAAGTCCAGGCTGAAGTGGAAGAAAATTAAAGCAAGTCCATGAGAACCAAAATATGATCTGAAGTATATGCCATCTGAATTTAGAGACTGTCTCAAGAACAGATTTGATGCAGTAGACACTGATGACCGAAGACCAGAAGAGTTGTTGATGACATCAGAACATTATGTATGAAGAAATCAAAAAGTCATTAAAACAAACAAGAAATAAAGAAATGACCAAAGTGGAAGTCAGAAGAGTGTCTGCCACTTGCTCTTGAGTGAAGAGAAGTTACAGCAACTGAAATAAATGATAAAGTAAAAGAGTGGAACAGGAAATTTGTTTTGGAATACTCACTGTTAATTGAGTGAAGGTTTACAGAGACAGGGATATCATTGTTAACATTAGCTGGATAGTGCTGAAAGCAGAGAATACAATAGATATGCTTACCTGTGCTTTATTGACTATGCAAATCCTTTCAACTGTATGGATCAGGACAAGTTATTATGAAGAATGCATATTCCAGAACAATTGATTGTGCCCATAAGGATCCTGTACATAGAAGAGACAGTCTTTCAAACAGAACAAGGGTATACATAATAGTTTAAAATCAGGAAATATGTATGCCAGCTGACCCAAGCCATGGTATTTTCAATAACCTCATATGGATGCAAAAGCTGGACAGTGAATAAGGAAGATCATAGAAGAATTGATGCCTTTGAATTGTGGT
The DNA here is from genome assembly GCF_000296735.1 of Chrysochloris asiatica. Taxonomy (NCBI): domain Eukaryota; kingdom Metazoa; phylum Chordata; class Mammalia; order Afrosoricida; family Chrysochloridae; genus Chrysochloris; species Chrysochloris asiatica. The sequence goes on from NW_006408693.1 coordinate 1,385,360, forward strand.
GTTGGAGGAGAATACTAAAAGTGCCATGGACTGCCAAAAGAACCATTAGATCTGTTTTGGAAAAAGTGCAGCCAAAGTGCTTCCTTAGAGGCCAAGATGGCTAAACTTCGTCTGTCATACTTTGGACATATTGTCAGGAGGGAACAGTCACTGGAGAAGGATATCATGCTTGGTAAAATGGAGGGTCAGGAAGAAAGAGGAAGACAACAATGAGATGCATAGGCCAGGTGGCATCATTGATGGACTCAAGTGTGGCAGCGTTAGTGAGGTTGGCCCAGGATCAGACATTGTTTCGTTCTGCTGTGCATGGGGTCGCTATGAGTCGGTTCTGACTCGATTGTTGTTGTTTGTTGTCAGGTGCCATCGAGTCAGCACCTGACAACAACAACAACAATGTATGCCAGGCTGTATTATTTTACCATAGTTATTTAATCTCTATGCTGAGCAAATAATCCAGAAAGTTGGATTATATGAAGACGAGCATGACATCAGGATTGGAAGAAGTGTCATTAACAACATGCAATATGCACCTTGATTGCTGAAATTAAAGAGGCACTAAAATACTGATGAAGATCAAAGACTTTAACCTATAGTATGTATTGCACTTCAATGTAAAGAACAGAAAAATCCTCACAACTCAACCAATAAATAACATCATGTTAAAGAGAGAAAAGATTGAATGTGTTAAAGATTTCATTTTGTTTGGATCTATAATCAACACTCATGGAAGCAGCAGTAAAGAAATCTAATGATGTATTGAATTAATCAAATTTGCTGCACAATACCTCTTTAAAATGTTCAAGAGCAAAGATTTCAGCTTGCGGACTAAGGTGCACCTGATCCAACTCATGGTATTTTCAACAGCATCATATGCATGTGAAAGTTGGACAATGGATAAAGAAGACCACAGAAGAACTGATGAATTTGAGTTAAGGTGTTGGAGAAGAATATTGAAGGTACTATGGACTTCCAGAAGAACAAATAAATCTGTGTTGAACTAATTACAGCCAGAATTCTCCTTAGAAGTCAGGATGATGAGGCTCCAACTCTCATATTTCTGACCAGTTCCTGAAGAAGGGCATTGCCCTTTTAAAGTAGAGGCTCAGCAAAAGAGAAGAAGATGGATTGGCACAGTGGCAGCAGCAATGGGCTCAAGCATAACGACAGTAGTGACGATGGCAGAGGACCTGACAGCATTTCGTTCTGCTTTGCACAGGGCTGCTATGAGCCGCAGTTGACTTGACAGTACCTGACAACAAAATGACGACTGATTAATGCAGCTTATAGGAACTTACCTTAGAGCAAATTTGACTTCTGATCTCTC
>NW_006408693.1:1389758-1403260 GCF_000296735.1 Chrysochloris asiatica
CATAGCGACCCTGTATAGGGTTTCCAAGGAGCAGCTGGTGAGCTTGAACTGCCAACCTTGCAGTTCAAACGGCTTTGCAGTCTGGCACATTAACCCGCAGAGCCACACCAGTGTCAGAAAAATGTCAATACCACTCATGGTAAGAGATATCAGGATTCTACTGAAATGATTGGGATTCTTTTTTGAGATTTCAAAATATTGTACAGTAATATCCAGACAAAGCATATCATTAAATGATGAATTTATAGAATCATACAGAACCCTGATGTCACAATGGTTAAACACTTGGTTGCTAACCAAAAGGTCAGAGTTACACCTCACCAGCTAGCTACAGATGTGGCAATCTGCTTCTGTAATGTTTTTCAGCCTTGACAATACTACCGGGCAGTTCTACTCTGTCCTCTAGGGTGTCTATGATTCAGAATCCATGTGAACATTTTTACAACACTGCCTTTGGAATCCTTGTTCTAAAACTTGCTGCTTTATATCTTCTTACTCGGGATATTTTATTAGCTTATATGAAGTCCAACACCCTCTCATTCGAGACCATATTTGATTCGATACACAGTTTTTAATTCTAAAATATACTTCAATTTTAATAAAATGTTTTTAATGGAAGAAATCTTTCTCTTGTGAAAGTGTAAACTGAACAAAATAAATCACATTATTCACACTTAGCATTTGCCATTTCAAATATGCTTATGTAGAATCAGAATTTTTCCATCATGTAAAGAAGAGTCACATATTTTTCTCTAAATTAAAGAATCCATTATACATTTGAAAAATCTAACTCCATTTGGATACTCTTGACGCTTCAGAAAATTAAATTGGCTGATCATTTGTTTTCCAGGGTGAGCACTAACGGACAAAGCAGAATGTTAGCACTGCAACATTTATTGGCAAGCTTCACTTGTTTACTTCACTCTGCATATGAGCAGTCAATGGAACTTCTGTGCTTATGATAGTGTTCCAAATAACTCATCTCTCAATCCCATGCCCAGTTGGTTACTAAATTGTTGTTATTTGTCTATCCATTCTCTTCTCTTTTTGTCTATTGCAGTGTCTTTCGACTCTCATTTTTCTTTTTTAAATATGTTGTTGTTTTTGTTAGTGTCATCAAGTCGGCTTCAAGTCATAGCGACATTTTTTAGGGTTTCCAAGGAGCAGCTGATAGGTGATTCGTAGTCCAGTGCTAAAATATATTTTTATAATTTATTTTGATACACAGGTGACCCTTGCAGAACATGGTACCTAGAGGCTCTGACTTCCCATTCATCCAAAATTCTGCATGTAGCTTACAGTTGACCCTTGACTTACACAGGTTTCAACACATTGGATTCACTCATCTGCAGATTTTTTTTCAAATTGCTACTGCAATGAGCTCAGGTGTTATAAATATTCATTTAAAAGACTATAGGACACTAATCATCTCCACATGATGACTTTGTCTGAGCGTGGAATCCACATAAAAATTGGACAACTCAGTTCAAATCTGTGTTGTTTATAAGGTCAACTGTAATTTCAAATTTATAGAAAAGAAGCCAGAACAGTACAATAATCCCCTTCACCCAGAATCTACAGCTGTTTTCATTTGACCACAGTTTCCCCATTGATGTGTATGTGAGTGTACACATATATGTCTACATATATGTATGTCTTTGTCATTTTCAGAACTTTTGAGAGCAAACTTCAGACAAGATCTCTTATTATCCTTGAACAGTCCAGATTCTCCAGCATAACTTTCCCCATAACAAGAATTTACTGCCTACCTCCCACTATAGTAAATGAAGCAAACCTTTCCTACTACTCCCACTGATACGGGATACCTAATTGTAGTATCTCTGCTGGCATTAATGAGTAGTTACGTGGCACTGTGAGCTAAGGTGTCAGATTGCAAAGTCGTTTGAACTGCAAGGTCTGTGCTTCAAGCTCATCAGCTGCTCCTTGGAAACCCTATATAGGGTTGCTATGGATTGGAATCGACTCGGCGGCACTTCACAACACAACAAAAACCAGTAAAACATATGGAGCTCTGAGTTGTTACATAAGAAGTCAGATTCCCTGAGCCAAATGTGTTAAAGTAACATGTAAGCACTTTCTTTCATAGTCCCAGCTGAACCCAGCCTGCTTTCCAACCCTGCCAATTTTGTAGAAAAAAACTATTGAAACCATAAAGGACCCTCCACATCTCTCTATTTGCCAAAATCAATGCTATGTTAGTAAGAACCATTCAGCTAAACCAAACCCAAATCCTGACCTATAAATCACAATATATAGCACAGTAGTTATTGATTTATTTCACTACATTTTGGAGTAGTATTTTATCTCTCTATAATCAAAACTTCTAACAATCTCTCTCTTTTTTGCCCCAATACAGGAGTGAAGAAATTTAGAATTTCATTTAGCTGTCAAATATTGCAGACTACTCCAATCTGAAACAGTCATTCAATATTTCTAGGACTTTAATGTTCTTAATGGTTTTGAGGAAAACAAAGACTATAATCCATAGACTGACCTTAAAATATGGTCTAGTCATAGAGACTTCATGATCAGATTCAATTCACATATTTCAGGCAGTAATATCACAAAAATGACGCATTGCATCACAACATGAAGTACATAATATGAAAATCTCATAACACTAGTGATATCAGCTTTGATCATTTGGTCATGTTGCTGTTTAACATTTTTTTCTACTTTAAATTTACAATTTACTTTTTGTAGCTGATTTGTGGATTCTCTGGGTAAGGACTTAACACTAGCTGAAATGTTAGTTGTTCAAACTCATCCAGAAGTTCCTCAAAAGACAGGAGCAGCAATCTTTAGGATTTCCATGGTCGCAACCTTGAAAACTCTATGAAGCAATTGTAATCTGCACACATTGGTTTGTCATGAGTCAGAACCAACTCAATTCTAATTAACAAGAAGTTAACAACAAAAAATTAATTCTTAGTATTGAGTAGAGGGATACTTGATGGTTAAATTAATATCTTGTTCCTCATCAACTTCTACCCACCATCCTTAGTATTTGGGGATAACTCACAACAGAAACAATGACTGTCAAATTGTCATTCTACATTTCCAACATAGCATTTTACCATGAGAAAGAGGTTTTCTTGTTTGTTTTTTCCTCGTTTGCTATTTGTTTATCTATTTACTTACTTATATCAGGATACATTCATTTTATTGTTGTTAAGTGACATTGAAACAGTTCCAACTCATAGCAACACTATGCACAACAGAACAAAACACTGCTTGGCCCTGTGCCTTCCTTATAATTGCTGCTACACTTGAGCTCATAGTTGCTGCCAAGGTGCCAATCCATCATTCTCACTGACCCTCCCCTTTTCCAAGCATAATGTCCTTCTCCAGGAACTGGTCCTTCTTAATAATATGTCCAAAGCATGAGAGGCAAAGTCTGGTGATCTTGACTTCTATGGAACATTCTGGTTATACTTTTTCCAACACAGATTTGTCTGTTCTTCTGGAAGTCCATGGTACCTTTAATAATTTTCTCTAAGACCGTAACTCAAATGCATCAATTCTTCGACAGTCTTCCTTATTCGTCGTCCATCTTTCACATGCATGAGGCTACTGAAAATACCATGACTTGGATCAGGCATCCATGAGTCCTCAAACTGACATCTTTGCTCTTGAACACTTTAAAGAGGTCTTGTGCAGCAGATCCGCCTTGAGTTCTACTCTGCCTCCATGAGTGTTGATAGTAATATTTGTAATAATGATTTCAATCTTTTCTCCAATTATCATGGTATTATTTAGTGCACCAGTGGTGAGTATTTTGTTTTCTTTACATTGAAGTGCAACCTACATCAAAGGCTGTGATTTTTTATCTTCATCAGTAGTTTAAGTTTTCACTTTCAGCAAGTAAGCAAGGTTGCATCATCTGTATATCAGAAGTTGTTAATGAGTCTTCCTCTAATCCTGATGAGACCGTCCTCTTCATACAGTCCCACTTCTTGGACTATATGCACAGCATACAGATTGATGGTGAACAAATACAAACTAGGCGCACACTTTTCCTGATTGTAAACCATTCAGTGTTCCTAGTTTTATTTGAACAATTGTCTCTTGGTCTGTGTACAGGTTCTTCGTGAGCAAGATTAAGGGTCATGGAATAATCATTCTCTGCAATACTGTCCATAACTTGTCAAGATCCACACAGTCGAAAGCATTTGCATAGTCAATAAAGTCCAGGTAAATATATTTCTGGTATTCTCTGCTTTTGGCCAAGACCCATCTGACATCAGCAATGATATCCTATGTTCCTTGTCCTTGTCTGAATCTGGCTTGAACATCTGGCCATTTTTCAATGTACTGTTGCAACTGTTTTTGATTTATCTTTGGCAAAATTTTATTTCCATGTAATAGTAATGATACTACCCTATGATTTCCACACTCCAAAGGGTTATCTCTCTTTGTAATGAACACAAGTATGGATCTCTTCCAATCAGTTGGCCCAGGCAGCTGTCTTACGAATTTCTTGACATATATGAGTGAGTGCCTCCAGTGCTGCATCAGTTTGTTGAAAGATTTCAATTTGTATTCCACATATCCCTGGTGCCTTTGTTCTTTGACAATGCCATTAATGCACCTTGAACTTCTTCTGTCAGTATCATTGGTTCTTGATTGTGTACTGTCTCTTGAAATGGTTGAATATTGACCATTTCCTTTTGGCACAATGGCTCTGTGTATATTTTCCATCTTCTTTTGATACTTTCTGCATCATTCAGTATTTTGCCCAAAGAATCCTTCATTAATACAAGTAATGCTTGAATTTTTTTCTCAGTTCTTTCAACTTGAGAAAATTTGAGCGTGCTGTGCCTTTTCAGTTTTCTAACTCTAGATCTTTGCACATTTCATTATAATATTTTACTTTGTCTTCTTGAGTTGCCCTTTGAAATTTTCGGTTCCACTCTTTTACCTCCTCATTTCTTCCATTTGCATCAGCATCTCTACACTAGAGAGCAAGTTTTAGTTTCTCCTGGCATCCATTTTGGTCTTTTCTTTCTTCCTCATCTCCTTAATGACCATTTGCTTTCTTCCTGTATGATGTTCTTGATGTCATCCCAACTCTTCTGGTCTTAGATCGTTAGTGTCTAATGCATCAAATCAGGTCTTTAGTTGATCTCTAAATTCAGGTGGAATATGGAAATGGTCATATTTTGGCTCTTGTGAACTTGTTTAAATTTTCTTAACTTTCTTCATGTTTAACTCACCAGCCTCTCCTCGGAAACCATATGCAGGGTAACTATGGGTGGGAACTGACTCAACATCACTTAACAACAACAACAACAAACAAGGAAGACCAGTGAATATCACTGTTATTCAAATTTATGCACCAACCATTAAAACCAAAATGTCCTACTTGTAGGCGTATGGATATTATCCTATCATAGACAACATTATACACTTCAAAACAGATCTTGAAATGTTCTTTTTGATGATGAATGTGATGTCATTCCTCTTCAATTTGTCATTACTGGTATAGTAACCCTGTAATTGTCAGATTCAAAAGAGTCAATTCCAGTCCATTTTGGCTCACTAATGTCGAGGATATTAATGCTTATGTGCTCCATTTCATTTTTGGGAACTTCCTATTTTCCTAGATTCATATTTCATACATTCCATGTTCCAGTTACTAGTAGATGTTTTCAGATGTTTCATTTCATTTTGAACTGTGCCCCATCAGTAAATGAAGATCTCAAGGACTTTACTCCATTAGCATCTTCATGGTCAACTGTACTTTCAGGAGGCAGCTCTTGCCCAGTTGTATTTTCAGTGCCTAGATACTCATTTTCTGGCAGTATATCTGACAATATTTGTTGCTATTTATAATGTTTCAATTCTGGTGCTATTCATCATGTTTCAATATTCTGGTGCTGATAGTGTTTCACTGCTATTCATAAGATGTTAAGTGGCTAAACTTTGGAAATTTGTCCATCACAGGTAATCCTGAGGCATTAAAAATACCAGTGGCATAGCTTCCAGCATCACCGCAACATGCAAATGGTGGTTGTGGTGGGGAATCATTCATAGATTCCCATTTTATTCAATGGGTGGTGACCCATTGCTATTATTATGCATTATCAAATTAGCTTCTATTTGTCCAGTGAGAATTCCTGTGAACTGACTCTTCTGCCATTTTTTCATGACCTCATTATTCTTTGAGCATTTCCTAACTTTCTCATATAAGATATAGAGGCTGCATCTTGCACCTTTCCTGCCTCTGCCTTGAAATCAGTCATTTCTATTTTAACAGAGGATGATACTTAACAACCAAGTTTTGGGCAGTTGTGTGCACATTGTTCTTGGAGTGTCATTCCTTCTAGACCCTTTCCATATATGGTTGTTGTTATTAAGTGCCATCAAGTTGGTTCTGATTCATAGCAACCCCGTATAGCATTTCCAAAGAGGCTGCTGATTTTGAACCTCTGATCTTGTAGTTCAAACTGACCTTGCAGCCCTGTGCTTATCCTACAGTGCCACAACAGGACTCCTTTCCACAGATAGAACTAGAAAATATACCTATCACATCTATGTGTGCATGTGTGTTTCAGAACAGGGTTAGCCGGTTATTTCTAAATTACTTTGATAAATGCTGTAAAAATAAAAATGAAAGGAAATGGGTTCAATCTTATAGAACTTTTAATTTGTTGCTACAACTGGACCATTGTTATATACTTGAATAAATGATTTTCTTTAGAAATGTAGATTATTTTAGTCTCTCAATAGAACACCAGCCTTTCCAAAATAAATTATTAATAATAATAATTGAGAGCGGGAAACTGAAGTTATTAAAACTTTGATCTTTTATTCACTTCATACAGTCTCAGCCTTAAACTTAGGCTAGTTGTAAAAGTTCTAGACATGCCATACCATGTTGTATTTCTGCACTATTACTTTATTTTTATATGAGAATTCAGAATCAAATCAAAGGAAATATTTTAAATCATTCCAGACTCTAGGTTAATATGATGCAGCTTTTATGTATTTTTGAAACTTCCAATCCTGTAACTATTCAAGCTTTATTAAAGCTAGTGCTCTGAAAAAGAAGGGCCAGTTACCCAATATACCCAAATTCTGAAAGCATGTGGGAAAAGATTTCTTCTTCTCTGCTCTAGTTGTTTGGTTTATGGGAATCCCAGTAAAATTAGAGAAAATTTGTGCCCTTGTAAACATATTTTCAAGCTCTTTTGTCAGGAACAGATATGTTCAGAAATCCTTTCTTAAGTTCAATTTCAATTTTAAGAATTTTTCCTATGGTCAATTCTATTTCATCTATGCTATATCTTGAAGTTTAGATCTTCTTGCATCTTACACAATAAAGAAATAAACAGCCAACTATTCTTATTCATTCTATACAGTAATTTCCCAACGGAATCATCAAAACTCAAGGCTAGGATAGCTTCAAAACATACAGATGTCACTACACCTATATTACTTTTGAAAATGGACATAATTCAGTTTAAATGATTACTATATACAGAGCTTTATCACATTTATTTAATTTATGCACATGTTTGTTACCCACATATATAATGAGAGGAAGAAATAGGATTTTAGAACATTACATTTCTGTATTGCAATGCTACCTTACAAAAAAATGAATAAATAAGGCTAAGGAAGAACCATATTTTTTTTTGTTTATAATTATGCTAAAGTTAAAAATGTTGCACCGATAAAGATTTCTCATATTTATTTTTACTAAATTTATACTTTTGATCACTTTTATTTTAGAGGGAAAAGAATGAAAATTTAAAAAGCATTTATGCCATCATTTAAAATTTAAATCTTCTTATTCTTCTTCCCTTCCAGCAAAAAAGGGTTCTCTCAGGTGACTGAATTCTACACACTAAAAAAATGCACACACACACATTCACAGTGACAAACATATACCAAGACATATATCACTTGATACAATTCAAGTAAACAGGAATGTCAGACAGTAATCACTGCACTGTACTAAGCATTAGAATAAAAACACAGATGCATAATAGAGAACCTTGAAACCTACATGGTAAGACTCAATAGCATTAAAAGTCAATACTTCCTATTATAGTCTATAAACCCACGTAATTCCAGTCAAAGTCCCTAGAGATTTACACTTAGCATTATGGTAGTGATGAATATCTGTACTAGATAATGTTGGAGAAAATGCCATATATAAAAAGAAGAAAAAACTTTGAAAAATGATAAGCAATTAACAACAAAAAAAAGAAAAAATGTATTTTAAGATGCTCACATTTTGTAGTAACCAGAAAATCAAATTAAAACAATAATGAGATATCCATCCAATAGTTGTTGTTTTGTTTTGTTTTACGAGGCCATATCCTATGCTAGCAGTCCTGGTGTGGTGCTGTAAGATAAAACACTGGACCACAAAGTCAGTTTGAATCTCAGGGTCAGAGGTTCAAAGTCACCAGCTGCACCTTGGAAACCCTGACTGGATGGCACTTAACAACACCACCCTATACTAATGGTAAAATAGATTCCAAAACACTATAGAGTCATGTTTATGCAATATCAATCAAATCTTGTTGTCTCTGTAGGTTAAGCACTGGACTGAGTACCAAAAGACTGTCAGTTCAAGCCTACCAGCCACTCCTCAGGGAAGAGATGTGACTTTCTGCTCCCACAAAGATTTACAACTTTGGAAGTTCTATACAGGGTAGCTATGAGTCAGAACCTATTTAACAGCACAGAACAACAATATCAAAATATAAAGCAGCAGTGATGTTTCAGTGGTAGAATTCTGTCATTCCTTCAAGAGATGTGGGTTTGATCCCCAGACAATCCACCTCATGTGCAGAAACAATGCATCTGTCAGTGGACGCTTATGTGTTGCTATGATGCTGAACAAGTTTTAGCAGAGCATCAAGACTGACAAACTAGGAAGAAAGGCCTGGTGATCTACTTCTGAAAATCAACCAGTGAAAATCCTATGGGTAACAAGTGTTAGATCCACAGATGACTTGGGTATTGATTAATTTGTGCAATATCAGAGCATCATTTTCTTCTGTTGTACATGGGTTGTCATAAGTTGAGAACCCATTTGACAACAGTTAACATCAAAAATATAAAAATGTAAAATATTTACCACCTTTGACATAACAATTTTATAATGAGGAGATTATTGAACAGGAATATGTAAACATTTTCAAACAGAAAAATATAAAAGTAGATTCACTGCTACACTGCTTTAATAATGAAAGGTCAGAACTGTTTTTACACATGATGTGTATAGACTGATAATGCTCTCATATTTTAAAAAACACTGTATGCATTTGTATGAGCTCTGGTAGCGTAGTGGTTACGAATCGGGCTGCGAACCTTAAGGTCAGCGGTTCGAAACTACCAGCCGCTCCGCGGGAGAAAGATGAGGCTTTCTACTCCCGTAAAGATTTACACCCTCTGAAACCCTGTACAGGGTCGCTATGGGTCGGACCCGACTCGATGGCACTTAACAACAACAACAACAAAGACATACATAGATAATATATTTGAAAATACATAAAAATAGTCTTATCAGAAAGAATGTTGATAATGTAAGCATAATAAGCACAATACTAATGATGAGAATGATTTATTATTATTAACTAGGAGTCCTGGTGCGGCAGCATAGGATAAGCACTCCACCTCAAGGTCAATTTGAACTTCAAGGGCGATGGTTCAAACTCACAAATTACCCCTCAGAAACCCTATGACTCAGAAACTCTATGACTTGGAACCAGCTCAATGGCACATACAACAATTATTGAAAAATAACAAGTTTATTATTTTTGTTGTTAATATTATTGACTAATCTCTTTATACCGTGTACTATGTTAAGTGATTTTCATAGATTATCTTAATGAATCATCAGAGCAAACCTATGATTATGAACTTTTACAAATGAGGAAACTTAAGGAAACCATCCAAGTTTTAACAACTCTAAATTTGTGAAGTAAAAATGGGGATGAAAGTGAGTGCCCAAGACAGATTTATACTTTTCACTTCTATATATGGTTGAGATTTTTAATAATGTGCATGGACATATAAATTTACTATTAAAAATAAAGAACTAGAGCATTAGTGAATAGGCACGATACATCATGGAACATGTTGTATAAACCATAATATAAGTCTTTAAGGAGAACTAGTGGCATAGGATATTACGAACTGGGTTGCTAACTGCAAGGTCATCAGTTCAAATCTCAGTCACTTCATTGGAAAAAGACTTTCTGTTCCTATAAAGATTTGCAGTGTCGGAAATCCTATACAAGGCCATTATGAGTTGGAATCAACTTTAACTCATACAACCACCACTAATAAAAGATTTTAAAGAAGGAAGAATTTAATTATGACCGAACAAGAAATTCACTTAAAAAAAGAGGTAGCATTTGAGATAGGCACTGGAAGATGAGTAGAATTTCAAAACATCGAGATGGGAGGAAATACTTCACCAAAAAAACATAGATGTACTGACAAAAGAGCAAGAAAATAAATAGAAGACCGTTCCAAGGAAGAGCAAAGTATTGTTTAACAGTAACTAAAGACCGGCGTAACAGAATAGTGAGCAAGATAAACTATAGCTGTAGAAGGGCTTAAGTGGTTCTGGTTTATCCCAAAAGTGACAAGGAGAGAAAGCTGGAGAGACAGGAAGCATAAGGGTTTTGATGAATTTTTTTAAATGACTAGGAAGTCAACTCAGATGTATGAAAAAATGTGTAAGACTAAAATAAATAATGTAAGATAAAAATATGCAAGATTAAATTAAACTAAATGACAGACTCCTATGATGTCCTTCCCAAATTATAGACCCACAAAACCTTAGAATTTAGTAAAGTTCTTCTGTAAAAGGCCTACAAATTTATAGTAGCAGTATTAAAAATTGTCTGTAGATGCAGTGAATTTTCAGATTGAGCCTCCTTTCAGTCTAGATGCTACATGGAGAAGGCAACATGGTCAATTTCTTTGTTTTAGTTATTTTTGTTTTAATCTGAGACTCCCACTTCTCCTTCCCACTCTGTCATTGTGTCTAGGTCCTTAGAGACAAAAACTGGTTTAGAAAGAGGTAAACAATAGGAAAATCTCACTTGGACTTGCACAGATGAAATTTGGCATTATTTCCTCTGAGATTGCTGCTGGGGGAAAAAAAAATAAACTTTTTTACTTCAGTTTATTTCTGACTCCTTCAGAGGTCTTCCATTGCTGGGGACTTTCCCAAGCACTTCTCTTAACCCAGACAATCTGTGACTGATTGTTAACAGCCCTCCTTTGGCTCCTTGTTTTAGGCTGACAACTCAATACCAGAACTTTATTTTGAAGTTACAACATCCCTTTTGAACAAAATCTCACTTCTTTTCCTTGCAAAACACAGGGTAATTCTTGGCCTGGAATAAGTTTGTGCATCAAAGATCTTTCCAAAGCTACCATTTGCTCCACCATCATCGGAGTCGGTCTTCAGACACTATTGCTTAACTCTGAACTTACTGGATGTGGGTTGGAAATTAGCTTTTTTGTGGCCACATATGCCTGGAGACACAAGTGAAGTTCTTTAATAGGTCTTCTTAAAGCTCCTCCAGGCTTTCCTGAGGAAGAACTATCTCTTTCAAGGTATAGGAGAGCATTCCAAAGATTTTTTCTAAAGAAAGTCTCCACCAAATGTAGTCATTTCCATACTAACTTTTAAACACACTTTAAATAGTAAAGGGCTGAGAATTATAAAACATATTTTAGATCACTCCTTCTGTATAAATTCTGTTGGGTCTTTTATTTGTCTTTAGAAATGAAGAAGTATTGTGGGGGGAAATGTTTAGGTTTTATAGAAATTGAATACTACTTTTAACACCCAGTTACAAAGAAGTAACTAAATCTGAAGTCTGAAATTCAATCTAAACATTTAATTTAAACAATAATAGGATCAACTATAAAGTGCTTGGGTGGTTTTTGTCATAAATTGGTAATCTAAAAGTTATCAGTTCAAATCCATTCAGTGCAGTTGTAGAAGAAATGCCTGCTAATCTTCTTCTGCAAAGATTACAGACAAGAGAACCCCATGGAATAGTTCTACTGCCAAACACATGGGATCATCATTCATCAGAATCAGCTCTACAGTAATGAGTTTCATTTTTGGCTTGTCTATTTTATCTTCTATTTTAGGATCAGTTATAGCTTTTACTAAGGAGTCCTGGTTGTGTAGTGGGTTACGTGTTGGACTGCTAACTCAAGGTCAGCAATCTGAGTCCACCAACGTCTCCACAGGAAAAAGTTGAGTCTGTTTGCTCCCATAAAGATTCACAGCTTCTGAAACCCTATAGGGTTGCTCTGAGTTGGAACACAGCCACCACCACTACCACAATTAGGTTGGGGGTTTCAAACTGTGAAATGTTACCAATTTGAATCCCCCAACTGCTCTGTGGGAGAAAAGACCTGGAGAATTTCTCCATAGAGATTTTAGCCTAGAACACCTATGGAGTACCTCTACTCTGTCTTAAAGAGTTGCTGGGCGTTGGAATTAGCTCAACTGCACAACACACTATTCTGGGCTTCATAGTCCTGAGGCCACATGACCAGATCTCTGACCTTACTAAATTCAGAACCCGATTGTCCATATTTTCTACTTAGTGCTCCAGCAATACAAACTTTCATCTCACCTACACTCTCCATGTCTTTTTTTTTTTTTTTTTTTGTCTCTGCACTTCTGCACACAATCTTCCTTTTACAAAATAGGTATTTTCACTCTACCTCCAATTCATATTTTTTTGCCCCTTTATTTAAAGACACTTTTTATTGAGATGTAATTTACATACAACAAAAAGCACTCATCTTAAATGTTCAGTTAATGAGTTTTGACAACAAATGTATACCTTGTGTAACAATTATCCCACTCAATATATAGAATGTTTACTTCACACCAGAAAATTCTCTCTCCCCTTAGCATTCAATTAATCTCAATATCAGCTATCACTCTTCTGAATTTTGTCACTATGAATTGGTTTTCCCTGTTCTAGATAGATATCTATCCCACTCTGATTTGTCACTATGAATTGGTTTTCCCTTTTCTAGATAAATATTTTTCCTACTCTGGTTTGCCTTTAATTTCAAATGGTGTTTATTTATTTTTATTTTGAAGAACAAATGTTTTTAATTTTGACACACCCAGTTTATTTGTTTGTAGATGTTCAGGTATATTTCTGTGACCTAAGAAAACTGCCTATCTATAAGACTGTAAAGAATCTTCTTTATGTTTTCTTATAGAAATAGCATATTTTTGCATTTATGTCTACAAACCATAGCAAATACGTTCTGTGTATAATATCAGGCTAAGTTTGGGTTTCTTTCTTTTGTTTATTTTTAAAATATTTTCATGCATATATCCAATTATTTTAGCACCATTTGTTGAAAGAAAATATCATTTTCCTAAAGAGATAACCTTGTGAACTTTGTTGAAAACCACTAAAACACACATGTTGTTGTTGTTGTTGTTGTCAGGTGCCATC
>NW_006408693.1:1404623-1410272 GCF_000296735.1 Chrysochloris asiatica
TCTTTGCCACTTCTTTCAATGCACTTTGGACTTCCTCTCTGAGTATCATTGGCTCTTGTTCATATGGTATCTCTTGAAATGGTTGAACATTAACCATCAAATAGGTTACAATTCATAGCAACTCTGTATCGAGTTTCTGAGGAGCAGTGGTGAGTTTGAACCACTAACCTTGTGTTTAGCATTCCAGTGCTTATCCTATCATACCCCAAGAGTGTCTTTTTCTGGATACTTTCTTTTATCCCATCATTCTGTTTAAATTGTTACCCTTAGGGCAATTTGGATGTCAGTAGTATAAGTCTTCTGTTTTGTCTTCTTTTAAAAATAAGTTTAGCTATTTTAGGTCCTTTGTATTTCCATGTAAATTTAAAATCATTTTTGTAAATACCAAAAGAAAAACCTGCTGGGATTCTTATCAGAATTACGTCAATTCTTTAGTTAAAATTAGATATTGAACATCTTGACAATGTTGAATTTTATAATCCATGCATTTAGTATATCTCAACATTTACTTATATTTTCTCTAATTTCTCTCAGTAATGCTTTATAGTTGTCAGTTTAGAGGTTTTGTACATCTTTAGCTTAATATAATTCTATGTAGTTTTGTTTTGCTATTTTATTAGAAGCAGTACTTTAAAAAAAAATTTTTTTAGTTGTAGGGTTTGAAAACACAACTTACTTATATACTGGTGTAATATTCTTTAGCTTTGCTAAATTGACTTTTTAATTCTGGTGGTATTTTGTTGGTCCTGTAAGATGTTGTATTTAGGAAAGCATGTTTATTTATATAAAGTTTAAATTTTTGCATTCTAATCTTTATATCTTTTTTCTCCTCTTTCTTTAGTGCAATGACTAGAACCTTCTATATATAGACTAAGGAATGGAAATGGTGATAATGGACATTCATTTCTTTCTCAATATTTAGTGACAAACACAATTTCAACATTAAGTATGATGTTAGCTAAAAGATATTATCAAATTAAGGGAATTTCCTTCCAGTTCTAATTTGTGAGAGTTTCTATTTATTGAGCTATGAATAGACATTGAATTTTGTCACATGTATAAGAGATTATTGTTTGGGTTTGTTTTCTTTTCTTTATACTGTTAATGTAGTGAATTGCATTATTGAGATGTTAAATATGGACCCAGCCTTGTATTCCTGAAATTAACTTAAAGCAACCATGAAATATTAACATTTTTATTTATTGCTAATTTAGTTTTCTAATATTTTCTCTATGATTTTTATTTCTATGTTCATGAAAGATATTCTATAAGAAATTGTTATATGGTATTATCTTTCTCAAGTTTTGTTCAAAATATGTGTTGACATAAAATGAGTTGGCAAGCCTTCTATACTTCTCTATTTTCTGAAACAGTTTATGTAAGATAGAAAATACCTCTTCTTTAAATGTTTGGTAAAATTCATTGATAGATCCATTTAGAGTGAGTTTACTATATAGAAAGATTTTGTTAAAATTATTTGAATTCTTGAACAAATTTTAGAATAGTTTTATGCTTTGCTAATTGATAAATTTTAGGAAATTGTGTTCTTTAAAGCATGTACTAATTTCATCTGTAAAATTTATTGACATAAAATTGCTCATAATGTGCTACTGTTTTGTGATTACCTAGATTCATAGTGATATTCCCTCTTAATTACCTAATAGTGTCTCCTGTCCATTTTCTTTTTGATTAATTTTATATATTTAGTTTAAAACTATGTTCCCTAAATTTTTCACTTTACAAATGTTTTCTATTGTTCATCTAGTTTCTACCTTATTAATATCTGCTCTTATTTTCACTTGTTTCTTTCTCGTACTTTGCATTTAAAATTATCTTTTTTGTAGGTAGGCACATAACATCTTCATTAAATATCTTTCCTATTAAAAAAAAAAAAAAAAGACATTTGGGCTATAGTATGGCACTGAAGGATAAGGACTGGACTGCTAACCACAAGGTCAGAAGTTCAAATTCACCAATTGCTCTCCCAAACCCTATACAGAGCGAATATGAGTCAGAACAGACTGGATAGCACACAATAATAATAAAGGGATTAAATGCTGTAGTTTTCCTTTTATGAACTGAACTAGTTGCTTATAACTATTTTATTATCATTAATTTTAAATTATTTCATAATAATACACATAGTGATTTCTGGCTTGATATATCAATTACTGGAGTCCTGGTGTGGCACTGTGGGTTACTGCACTTGACCACAAGGTCAGTATGAACTGCAAGGTCAGTGGTTTAAATTCATAAGCCACTCCTTGAAAACCCTATACAGGGACACTATGAGTTTGAACCACACTTGTCTGTCAGTTTGTCACACTGTGGTGACTGGCATGTTGGTATGATTCTGGAATCTATGCTATAAGTATTTTAAAGACCAGCAGGGTCACCCACAGTGGACAGGCTTCAAATGAACTTTCAGGTGAAGACAGACTTGGAAGAAAGAGAGACAAACCACTTCCAAACATTTAGTCACTGAAAACTTTATGAATAAATGTGGAACACTCTCAGCAAAAGAATACTGAATATTGAAACATGATGAAGAGCTTCAGAATATTGTCGGATATAATGCTGGAAGATGAGCCCCTCAGAATGCACTCAAAATGTGACTGGAGAAGAACTGCCTCTTCAGCATAGAGTTGACCATGCTATGTGAATGCAGTAAAGCATTCAGAACCTTCATTTTCTGAAGGGGCACAACTCAAAATGAAGAGAAACAGTTGTAAATATCTAATAATAATCAGAACATAGAATGCACAAAGCATGAACCAAGGAAAATTGAAAGCTGTCAAAAATGAAATGGCACACGTAAGTGTCAATATTCTAGGCATTAGTGAGCTGAAATGGACTGGTATTGGCCATTTTGAATCTGACAATCATATAGTTTTCTATGCCAGGAGTAAATAATTGAGGAGGAATGGCATTTCATTCATCATCAAAAAGAACATACAAAGATCTGTCTTGAAGTGTAATGCTGTCTGTGATAGGATAACACTCATATGACTACAAGGAAGGCCACTTAATACCACTATTATTCAAATGTACACACCAACCACTAAAGACAGTTATGATGAAATTGATCAACTTCTTTAGTCTGAAATGGATCAAACATGCAATTAAGATATATTGATAAATACTGTGATTGGAATGCTAAGTTTGGAAACAAGCAAAAGGATCAGTAATTGGAAAATATGGCCTTTGTGATAAAAATTATGCTGGAGATCACATGACAGAATTTTCAAAACCAAGGACTTTGCCATTGCAAATGCCTTTTTTAAACACCATAAAAGACTATGATACACATGGACCTCACCAGATGGAATACACAGAAATCAAATTGACTACATCTGTGAAAAAAAGATGATTGAAAAGCTCCACATCATCAGGCAAAACTAGGTCAGAGGCATACTGTGGAATAGAAAATTGATTGTTCATATGCAAGTTCATACTGAAGCTGAAGAAAATTAAACAAGTCTAGAAGAGCCAAATATGACCTTGAACGTTTTCACCTGAATTTAGAGATCATCTCAAGAACAGATTTGATACATTAAAGACTAAAGGTCTAAGACCAGAAATGTTGTGGTATGACATCAAGACCATCATACAGGAAGAAAGCAAAAGTTCACTAAGAAGACAAGAAAGAAGAAAAAGACCAAAATTGATGTCAGAAGAGACAAACTGCCTCTACAGCGTAGAGATGCTAAAGCAAATGGAAGACATATACAGATAAAAGACCTGAATAGAAGTTTTCAAAAGACATCTCGAGGAGACAAAAAACAAATACAAAAAAGTAATGTGCAAAGACCTGGAGTTAATAAAAAACAAAAGAGAAGAACATGCTCAGCATTTCTCAAGCTCAGGGGAACTGAAGTTAAAAATGCAAGACTTGATTTGCAAAATTAAAGGATTCTCTGGGCAAAATATTGAATGATGCATAAAGCATCAAAATAAGATGGAAGAAATACACAGAATCACTACCCCAGAAAGATATGATCAATGTTCAGTCATTTCAAGAGGTAGCAAGTAATCAAGAAACAATGATACTAAAGGAAGAAGTCCAAGGTGCATTGAAGGCGTTGGCAAAGAACAAGGCTCTGGGAATAGATGGAATACAGATAGAAATCTTTCAACAAACTGATGTAGCACTGGAGGCACATACTCATCTGTGCCAAGAAATTTGGAAGACAGCTACCTGGCCAACTGACTAGGAGAGATATGCATTTGTTCCAATTCCAAAGAGAGGTGACCTAACAGAATGTGGAAATCATTGGACAACATCATTAATATCTCATGCAAACAAATTACTGATAAAGATCAAAGACCACACCTTAATACAAAGAAAACAAAAATCCTCACCACTGGACCAATAATCCATATAAATGGAGAAAAGATTGAAGTTGTCAAAGGCTTGATTTTGCACAGATCAACCATCTACACTCATGGAAGTAGCAGTCAAGAAAGCAAATGACGTATTGCATTAGGCACATATGTTGGACAAAACCTCTTTATAGTATTGAAGAGCAAAGATGTCAGTTTAAGGACTAAGGTGTGCCTAACCAAAGTCATGGTATTACCAGTAACCTCATCTGCATGTGAAAGTCGTACAGTAAACAAGGAAGACCACTGAAGAATTGATGCCTTTGAACTATGGTGGTGGAGGAGAATAGTAAAAGTACCATGGACTGCCAAAAGAGCAAACTAATCCGTGTTGGAAGTAGTACAGCCAAAATGTTCCCTGGGCACCATTATGGCCAGACTTTGTCTCTCTTAGTTTGCACATATTTTCTGGAGAGACCAGTCCCTGGAGAATGATACCATGTTTGGTAAAATTAAGGGTCGGAGCAAAGAGGAAGACCCCCAACAAGGTGGATTGGCACAGTGGTCCGAGCAAAAGGACTTGAACATAGTAAAAATTGTGAAGTTGGCACAGAACTGGACAGTGTTTTCTTCTGTGTGCATAGAATTGCTATAAGTTGGTATTGACTCAATGGAATCTAACAACAAAACACAACAATGAGTTAGAACCAACTCAAAGGAACTTAGCAACAACAACAAATCAATTACTACTTTGAAGAAGATTTCATTTTCAACTTTTTTAAAGATTATTCACAAAATTTGTTGATTTTTAATTGATTCCAGCATAATAAAAAATAAACTTTTTTTCAATACTTTGAAATTTATTCAGAGCTATATTGTTGTCCATTATTATCACTTATCTTGTTGAATATTCTCTGTGTATTAAAAATAAAAGAGATTCTTTTATTATTGTTTGTTCTGTTGTTGTCAAGTGCTGTTGAGTTAGTTCCAACTCATAGCAACTCTGCATAGGTCTCTGAAGCTGTAAATCTTTTCAGGTACAGAAAGCCTCAACATTCTCATGCAGAGACCTACCTTGTTGTTTGCAGTTTAGTGCTTATCATCTAGAGCTATATCGCATCCATTGTGAGGTGTCTGTTGTTGTTGTTGTTGTTTGTTGTTGTCAGGTGCCATCGAGTCGGAACCGACTCATAGTGACCCCATGCACAGCAGAAGGAAACAATGTCCGATCCCAGGCCAACCTCACTACCACTGCCACACTTGACTCCATCAATGATGCCACCTCGCTGATCCATCTCGTTAGGGGTCTTCCTCTTTTTCTCTGAC